>NW_024349799.1:8195405-8353729 GCF_902729225.1 Pteropus medius | reverse complement strand
TTTAGTATGCACCCCCACCCCCTTGGCCCTTGTCTGTGGAGATTAGGAGAGAAGAATGGCGTACTCTTACTCCAAGTACATAGAGCTCGTCCTTGCACCCTGAAGATGGGTTTGAGAGCCTCTGGGAGCAGCTGGGTGTTATTCCTAGAGCGTAAACCTCCTTTTCATTCCTGTCTCATTCCATCCATCTGTCCGTCCATCCATCCATCCATCCATTTCCTGAGTACCTGGTATGGGCCAGGTTTTCTACTAGGCCTTGTGAGGGACACAAAAATGAATAAAACAATATACTACAACCTGACACATGTAAGTGGATGGGGAAGGGTTGGATAGAATATGTCCAACCTGATACATGTAAGTGGATGGGGAGGGTTGGATAGAATAGGCAGTGAACAAAGGCCTTGCAGCACAGAAGAAAGGACTATGGAATGAATTTGATTGCTATGGAGAGGCTTTTATGAAGATTTACCTGTAAAATCAGGTGATAATTCTTAGTTTTACACTTGTAAAGCTTACATAATATAATGTACTTAAAAGGCACTGAAGAAATGATATCTGTTATTATTGTGGTTATTCATTGTGCAAAGGTGGCCTTTATACTGAGCATCTTTATCACTTTCTGCTCAGCTTCCCACAATCCTTATCACAGGCCTGACCCATTTTTTGCACTAGACCCTGGCCAGACTTTAGAGTCTTGATGCTGAGGATGCCACCCTGGGCTAGGCTCACCAGTGTCTCAGTCCATTGCCAATGGGTAAATGCAGTTGAAATGAATGAGAGCAGGAAGGCATGACTAGTCTTTAATTCAAGGCAGGGCAGCTCCCAAGAAGTAATTGGGGCTGAGAGTTGGGAGTGGAAGGGGGGCCTTGGCCTCTTCTCTTTAAGGTTCTGAGCTGTGCCCTTCTCCATTGTTTCTGGGTCACTCAGATCTCCTCCAGCTCCTTGATGTAGTCCTGGACCCAGTCATCACTGGGGTTGGCACAAATGGAACGGCCCTTTTTGGTGATGAACCTATAGAGCAAGAGAGAGAGAAGGACTATAACCAAGGGTCCAGCATCCAGGAAGCAAGAGCTTGTCTACCCTTCCTAAAAAATTCCTCATCTGACCTAGGCTGTTTCTCCTTCCTTTGTTAGAGGAAGCCCAGGGCCAGTCTCCTTTCTGAGACATGCTTTTCAGCCCCTCAGGGCCCAGAGTCTTACTGTCTCCATCCAGGAACTACCCTTCTGCCTTTTCTTCTCCTCCCTTGATGCCTCCCCAGACAGAGCGCCAGCTTCCTCCCAGCTCCCAGCAGTCCCCAGATAGGCCAGAAAACCCCTGGGCTTTCTCTCCCCATGTCGTATACCTAAAAGGCACCCTGGGGAGTCTCCATTGAACATCCCCCCTGCCTCCTTTTGTCCCAGGCCCCTGCTGGCTCCCTCTCCCCAATGTGGTGTGTGGGTGCCACCTACACAACTCCAGGCTTGGAGCATTGGCTGCTGGTCTCGTAATAATCTATAATCCATTGACGCAGGACTGTGTGGGTAACGTAGGTGAAGCAGCACTCCGTGGGGTGGTAAGGTCCTCCTGAGGAGAAAGCATGTGGGGAAGCTGAGATTGGGCCCCTTGTTTAAGGCGATACCACTGAGTGCTTCCGTGACCCAAGGGAGTGGAAGAGGGAGGGAAGGAGGACACAGCCCTGCAGAATTCAGAGATAGGGCTGTGGAGCAACTCAGTCTTTTCATCTCCCTTTTCATACTATTCCTCTGCTCCTCTTTTCCTCTCCTTCATCAGCAATCACCCTGTTTCTCATTCTTCGTCTCCTTCTAGAAAGATGCTGATGACTTTGGCTGATGCTGATGTCTTTGAGCTTTGGGACTGACGAGCAGCAAAGCCCAGATCTCACTGAGCATGACCATCCCTGTGCGGCAGACTTGTAGAGGTGCTCCAAATAAGAGGAATATTTTGGAAGAAATCTCAGTAGGGATTGGGACATGTGTCATTTGG
The DNA here is from genome assembly GCF_902729225.1 of Pteropus medius. Lineage (NCBI taxonomy): Eukaryota > Metazoa > Chordata > Mammalia > Chiroptera > Pteropodidae > Pteropus > Pteropus medius. The sequence continues at coordinate 8,351,746 of NW_024349799.1, read as the reverse complement.
GAGTACAGACCTAGCCCCACCTCCATCTTACAAAGAGGGAAGGACATCCATGCCAAGTCCTAAGGACAATGGCCAGGGAGTCAGGACACCCAGATTTTAACCCCACCTTGGTTTTGCTGGCTTCGCGCCTGTCATCCCTTTTTTCCCCTCTCAGTTTCCTCATCTCTCCATAAAGCTGTCGGCATGGATTGGTGGTTTTACACGGGGCTTCCTGGGGCTCTGGGAGCTTCAGGGACTATCTTGGAGGTACTGATGCAGTTGAGAGTGGAGGCTTGGGTATAGGACCCCGTTCAGCCTCTTTTCTGCTTTACATATTGAACCTCTGTGTAAACTTTTTCTTGAAGAAAAGGTTTCATGGTCTAAATTTAAAAAAAAAAATCACTGGATTAGCTGGTATTTCAGTTATTTTCTGATTTTGAAATTTCATGGCTCTCATAAGAGGTATAAGGAGGTGACAGCAAAGTCACACCAAGCTTGAATTGTGGATGTAGCAGGAAGGGTGTTTCAGACCAAGGGCCCTGTACAAACAAGCACATGCTGTGCTTACGGGGTGGAGTGATTGGAGATGTGCATGTTATGTGATCAACCTGGACAGAAATGTGAGTATGTATCATGATCGTCTCAGGGGTCACCAAAGGTGACTGGATGCTTGAGTGGAAAGGGAAAGATCTTGTCCTACTATCCAGCACTATTCCAGGCTACATCCTCGCTCTCTGAAGAATGGAGTAAGGGATCCCCTGGTCCTGAGACCCACTCCCACTGCATTCCTCAGAGCTGACGAACGACTTCAGAGAGGCAAATCAAACTGTCCAGATTCCCACTAACTTTAGACTGGCTTTATTTCAACAACCTTCTATGTTTCCCCTCAGTTTCTGAAAAGGAAATGAGGTAAAATTTAAGGGCAAGGAATAGTTTGGTTGTTTGTAAAGGCATTTCTTAGCTCGTTCTAAGAAATAAGCTGAAAAAAGGTGGCCTAGGTGGGACCCACTTCCCCACCCCCAGACCAAACCTAAGCAATGCTGCTGGTGTAGGGCTGACCTTGGAAGCAGGCTGGGCCCACATCCCAGGATGCAATTGACAAAATGGCTTTGAAGGGCTCCAAACACTGCTCCTCAGTCTCTCTGGGGATAACACTTTTTTACTTAACAGCAAAGAGAGCTGAATTGATGAAGTATAGAAACAGGCTGGCCTCAGTTCATGGCAGAAAGAGGGCCTGGTCCTGGGGTGAAACCAGTTTAAGAAAACACCAGAGCTCCTTCTTGAGCCCCTTCTCCCCCTATTTCCAGTAACCTTATTCCTGTTTATTTCCCCATAGGGACCAGGTTGGAAAGAAGACAAGGCATTGCACTCACGTGAGGAGGATTTACTCTTGGACCCTAGGGCAATGGTGGTGATGAGGAGGAGGAGGCAGAAGATGGCAGCCATGGAGACCTTCATCTTCCTGTGAAGAGAGGTGATGCAGGAGGAGAGTGGGCCCGGTAGGGACTTCTCAGGCTCCTGGGCTGAGGGAGTGTTGAGAAATGATCACCAAGGCAAAATATTTTTTAAAATAAGGGAACTAAGATTTCAAAGGGAAGCAGAAAGCAGTGGATGCCTCAGCAATTTCATATCCTGCACATTTGATGAGGGTGGAGTGAAGGAAGCATAGAGAGCCAAGATTTCAGGGAGGAAATTGCCTTCCATCCTTAGTGGGAATAAGTTTAACTCTTTGACATAAGCCCTTCCTTAGGCATAGACTATTAGCATGGGGGGCTTGGAGGCACTGTCTCAGACTTAGCCAAAGACCTCAAGGCTAGGATGTGTCGAGTGTCCAGTTCTACCCCTCAGAACAAGGCTGTATCAGGGCTGGAAATTCAGGATCTGTTTGTTTGGAGTTCAGAGGGGACTTGGGGTAACAGGATGAGGTCTGAAGTCCCCCACCTCAGGTCTAGGAAGTCCTCACTTGAACTCTTAAGCAGAATCTTCAGCTTCCAGTCTCATCCCCACCTTCTCACCATATACCCCAGGGTGAAGAACTCAGTTGATAATTTAACACAAACTATATAATGGTTGCTATACCCATTAGCTGTCCCAAATGCTTCATGAATATTAACCTATTTAATCTTTGTATCAGCAGTTGAGGAAACTGAGGCACAGAGAGCATAAATAACTTGCCCAGGTTTCGCCAGTTGGTAAGTAGAATTGGGGTTCATACTTGGGCAGTCTGGCTCCTGAGTCTCTGTTCTTAACCACTATGCTATGGAGAAACATGGGAGCCCCAACTAAGCTCTCTCTGGCAGGCTTGGCGTCTCTACAAAGCCTTTAGTTTTAGACCTTTCTGAGCTCAGGTAATGGATCTCTTTGGGAACTTCTGGTTTCTACCTTTCATTACAGGGAAGCTTGATGGGAACCTAGACAATGCTTAGTTCAGGGACGGCTAGTAGGTTTCATTGATTAGTGGTGGATTGAAGCTGTGTGTTGGAAAATATTCTCAGGCCATGTCCCTGAACTTCAGAAAGGAGTGCTGTAACTGACAGGTGTTTTCCGTTCTGGTGCAGCTTGCATGCTGTGTATTTGCCATCCTTAGATTAGTCTAAACCGACCATTTACCAAGGAAGAGTTGGGGCTCAGGAAGGGCCAGCAACTTGCTTATGTTCACAAAACAGAGCCACCTCTGCAGGCTCTCAGTCCAGTGCCTTTACCATACTCTTGTAGGGGGTACTTGCCCCATTCTACTTGCTGTTGTGGTTAGAAGGCTGTTTATATCTTCTGTCTGTGACTCATCAAGGCAAGGAACATCTGTTATTTATCTTTGCTCATTCACTCAAAGCCTAGTATATAGAAGGTGATTTATAAATATGTGTTTTAGAAAAAGGATGAATTAATAAATTGAACTGGTCGAAGTATGTATAATCTTACGGAAAACAGCTGAATTCTCATGCTTAGGTGTCAAGACAGTAATTTACTATAAATTAATAAATGTATTAATAAATTAATTAATCAATCAATTAATACATTTTCTGTATTTGTTATCATCAATAATAACACTATTTAAACTCCTAAAGTCAAATGATAACAATTGTCTTTAGGAACAATCTAAGGAAGCAAGTCATTTCTGGGAAGACTATGAGTTGGAAAGAAAAAATGTTTACTTTGTTTTTGTGGAGACTAGCCTACTTGCCAAATTGTTGCTGGGAGCTTTACCGGAAATTCCTTTATTTTTCAATAATCGAGGTCTTATTGACATTAGTCTGGATATGTTAATTGCGATGATAAACAATGCCTAAATCTCAGGGGATGAATTATAGTTTATCTCTTGCTCATGTTGCAGTCCAATGTAGGCCAACAGTGAGAGGAGGGTGTGTGTGTGTTGTGGAGGAATGTTTCATGTACCCCTTTAGGGACCAAGGCTTCTTCTATCTTGTAATAACACCATTTTCAACATAAGGCCTCCAGGTTTTTGCTACCAAAGGGTAGAAGCAGAAAGGGACTGGGAGTTTTTTATGGGCTGGTTCTGGAAATGGCATAAATTACTTTCACTTACACTCCATGGCCAAAGTGAAATCACCTGGCTCCAACATAATGCTAAAGGTATGGAAAACATACTCATCTGTGTGCCCAGGAGGAAAAGGGAATGGAGTTTAGTGACCACATCAGTTCTTTGCCACAATATCAAATGTCAGGTACTGGGCCAGCTTGGAGGGTGGAATTGAAGATGACCCTGGCCTCAAAGGACTCATAGCTTAAAGAGAGACTCAAAAAGGTAAATGAAAATTGCAATACAGTGAGATGAATAGAATTTAGTAGCAACATAATTAGAGATTTTAAGTGTTCTTCCATTGCCCACTGGTGAGTATGCAGTGCCTATTTAAAAAGTGTTAAAAATGTCTTTTAAAGCAACAGACATACATTGGTTTATTAAAAAATTGAATAATACAGAAAGGGGTATATGGGACATAAACTTTTCTGAGTTCTCGTTTGTCTGAGAAGTCATTACTCATTTTTTATACCTGATTGGCATTTTCGCTGGGTATAGAATTCTACGCTGAGAGTATTGAGAATATTTTGGAGGCAACTTTTATCTGGGATGACCTGGATTTTCCTCTTTCTAGAAGATTTTAGTTTTATTTATCTTTGTCTTCTTACTTTTGGGCACAAAAAGATGATCCAGGCTTATCTAATACTTTGCCACTGCTCTGGAATCAGCCATTTCTCTAATAAGTCCTGATTCCCATTAGTGGAAGAGGGTTTTGAGAAACCAAGATCTGTATGCTTAGGGTTCTCATTGTTTTGGGAATGGCATTGCGTTCAGTTCTGAGCTCTCAGTGGACAGAACTAGGAAATATATTGAAACATATATGTATAAGTATGTGTAAAGGTATATCTATTTCTATTATGTCAATTTCCAACATTTATAGCAATTTCTATATCATTGGTTTAGCTATGTGAAAAACCAAAAATTTATACCAATACATTCAATTCCAAGTCAACGCCACAGGGTTTATTTTTGTCTTCTCTCTATATATGTTTCCCTCCCTACTCTAGCAGTAAGAAACTTGGCTCCCATTAACCTCAGTATGTTTGCTTCTTTGCTCCATGCCCTGTATGTAACAAATCTTCTGGCCACCCTGACTGTATTCTCAGTCCCAGACCCACTGGCCTTAATCATGCAGGTCATGCCCTCTGGCCCAGTCCTGGTTGAGTCCTCAGTTGAAGCTGCAGCCCACACAAAGAGAAAAGAGAATGAGCTATGTTACTTTTTTAAATCTTGTTTGTGTTTCTAAATGTGAAATAGGAAAAATACGGATGTTTCCATTCACTATTTTATGCCTTGATTTCTGTGCAGCTCTAATTAGTTTTTTCTATAACTTTAAAGCACATTTTTTTCTAGCTATTTTTCACAACTTCCAAGATTTTACTTTTCAAAATTCGAATTTGGTTGTCAGGTTTATTTAATCATGTTTATACTTCTTCCTGCTGTATATTTCATTTATAGTTAAGCAGCTTTGATAAGTAAGCTTCATCATGAAAAAAATGAAGTATCAACACAAGTCAAGAATTGTCCTGTTTTGTTGTTTGTCCTTGAAAAGACAATGAAGATTCAGTTTATCAATTATTTGAATTTTTTTGGTTACTTTTATAAAAAGAAATGTATGCTTTTTATAAAAGTTGCAAGCAATGCTGAAATTACAAAGTCAAGAGTGTGAGTTCCTCTTCAAATTCCCACTTAACAATGCAGTGTCAGCATTACCTGTGAACTTGTTAGAAATGCTGATTTTTTTTTTTCCCTTTGGTTCCACCCAGTTCTGATGAATCAGAATTTCTGGGGCTAGAATCCAGCAATCTGTTTTAACAAGCCCTCCAGGTGATTCTTATGCATGCTAAAGTTTCAGAAGCCCTGATCTATACAGGCATGCCTCATTTTATTGTGATTCACTGTATTGTGCTTCACAGATGTGATTTTTTTTTTTTAAATGAATTGAAGGCAAGACTCTTTAGCATTACAATGGTCTGGAACTGAATCTGCAATATCTTCGAGATATGCCTGTGGTACAAATTCTTAAGTGGTGTGCTTTAATGTATTGGTCTCTTCAGCCTTTGGGCAGTCTGACTGGAGGTGGGAGGCCAGAGCTCTAAGCTGACTGCCCCCAGTACAAACAACCTCATCATTTTAATCCAATGTTATGTAATAATTTGAAGAGTTAGTGATGGATTAGATAGGATTTTTGCACACAGATATCATATCTTATTCTTATTCTCAGTCTTCTCTATACACCGAAATATTCTTGAAGGGCTAAAATCTTGTTTTGTTCTCATTGTTTTTCTAATGCCTACAATGTATAACATAATCACTCAATAATTATCTCTTTGAGTGACAATAAATATGTTTCAAGACTCCAGAGAAAGGGAGATAGGTGCTCTGGCTGAGATAGTGAGGTAGGTGTTTTATAGTGGCACCTGAATTGAACCTTGAAGGTAGGTTGAATTTTGCTGGGAAGAGTTGAGAACGGGGTGGTGGGGGAGGTGTTTCTGGCAGAGGCAGCACAGAAAACAAGGAAACAGAAAAGAACATACTGTTTTCGAGGAACAGCATGTAAAAGTATTTAGAGTATGTAAGTCTAATGCAGTTGACCCAGACATAACATGCCATTATCTCCTGCAAGACCTCAAAGACCTGTGATTGACAGATGCTTGGTCAGAAAGGAGAGTCTTGATTTCCATCCTTCATTTCTGTTCAGCTGCCATTGTCATGACCCAAAGTCTTGACTAGGAGACACCTGAGTCTCTGCCATTCACACTGCTCAGGTGGTTTGTGCTCTCAATTTCATTCTACTGAGCTAACAACTTGGTCAGCCAGAGAACCTAATGAAACCACACATATTCCCCTTAGGTCTAGTACATTTTTAATCTAACAAATCTTTGACATTTTTACAAGGCTCTGAAACAAAATCTCTACAGAGAAGCTAAAAGCTGCTATTGCCATCACTCAATCTTATATTCCAGAGCTCAGTGGGATGGTGTTAGCTCCAAACTTCTGAATTTGACAGAATATAGTGAAGTAATGAGCAACAGGAAAGATCATACATGGGTCAAAATATAGGCCAGAACCCTGAGCATCTGTGTTTGCCTCTTTCACCTCCCCAAATCCCATTTAAATGTCAGAATAAATATGAAAACAACAACAAAAAAATCCATAGTAGCAGCAGGGGATCAGAAAAGATGACATTAGCTGACCATAAGGTGAGAAATGTCTGTTCTATATAAAAGACATGCATCAACTTGATGGCAAAACACAGGAGGCTGAAAAAACTTATATAGGTAAAGGAGAAGATTATTGAAAAAACATTTCTCAGCAGGAGCTGGGTAACACAAAGATTAGAGTCAGAGGGTGTTAGGAGAAGAAACTTGGGTCAGGAGAACAAACTAAAACATTGCCAGTCTCCATTTCAGAACAGTCAGGTGAAAGGTTGGCCCCAGTATAAATCTATAAGCACTGTTCTCTATATAAAGAAGGATATCTGCAGTGGAAGTCTTCTGGAGGGGACAATGGGCCAGACAGAAAATTAGGCAGTATCCTGGATAACTTCTGGTCAAATATAAGAAGGTCTACCTCCTCCACCTCTTAGAAATGAAGCTCTCTGACAACCTCAGTGCAAGCCTGACCATTCATTCCTACTCCTTCTTCTTCACCTACCAGAGCCAGGGCCCCTATAATCAGCATCTGCATTTACAACTGAGGATCTAGGGGTTTCCACTTATGCTGTGAAAAAAGAATGGCATCCATAATGGAGTGAAATATACTAAGACACTCTTCCTCTTCACCGTCCGCCAGCTAGCCTGTCTACCTATTAACCTGCACTTCTTGAAATAGTGTCTCTAAGTGAGGTCCTAGGACCACCTGCATAAAAATCACCTGGAATGCTTGTTTAAATTGTATATATCTGTGCTTTACCCCTTATCCCCAACCATCTCCTGCCCATCCCTCCACTCTCGAATGATGGAGAAACTTCTAAACTGTAGTCAAGCTTTCAAAGATTAGTTATTTTAGTAGGAAGGACGGGCTATACTGTAAATTTATGTTTAATTTCTTTGGCGTTATAGTAATTTCCAGCATTGACCATTGTCTCAAGATTTTTTTCTAATAGTAATTTATTATTATAAAGGATATTTAGTTGTTGATCAGTTTTTTTCAATTGATTTCTTATGGTAAGCAAAGCACCCAAAAAGCAAGCATAGGTTTTAAACTTTTTTTAAAATAAGTTTTGTTGTTATTTAGAATTCAGTGCTTTCTTCTGAGTTTTATGAGAAAGTTGACCTGGATTTATGAATAACAAATACAAATGTATAGGTTTGGACAGATATGAATATAAAATTGATATTAACTCCAACTTTAAATATTTTTCTTGATGTTCTTTAACTTTAAAGAAGACATCTTTTATGAAGTTATATCTATTAAGAGAAAACATCCAAAACAGAAATAAGGCAACAGGATGACTGATGTCACATTGGAACATTGTTTAAAAGGTCTACCCCAGGATTCCTTACATCTTTGGGGGAAATGAGTTTTTGATTGATGTTCTATTTACTATTAATCACGACCCAGACTTTGTGAAATTACATGTTAACTTGTGAATTTTTGTCCATTGCAAGATGCAAATGATTTTTGTCCAGTAGAAAAGAATCCCAAAAGTTATAATTATATTACCTTATTGGATATTAATCTATTTTTCTCTAAGTTATTCATTTCAGAATGCCATCTCCAACTAACCATATAAATCTCTGTTCCTCAGATGATCTCTGAATCAGTTTAATGGTTCTCTCATTAATGGGTTATGTACATCTTTGACAATATTCAATCTGTATTTGAATGAGTCATATTTTTAGCTTTTAAAAAAATGAAATGATGTCTCATTTTGAAAAAAAAAAAAGAAATCCAAAGTTCAGCAATTTCTACATTTCTTTTTACTCTTAAAGTTCAAGAAAAGTTAAATTGGAAACTTTTTATTAGTGCATAGCTTTTATAACCAGAACAGAACAGTATATTTTTTTATTTTATTTTTATTTTTTAATAATTCAGGCCAAGAAAGTCCCAGGAGGTGAGGTAAGAGAGATGGAGATGGGTGGCTGGCACCTAGTATCCCTTTTCTTCAAGCAAATATTTTCGTCAGGTCTTTGGCTTCAGTCAGCTTCATTATGCATTCCTGAACTTTCCTATCACTGGGATGGGCACAGACATGACGGCGTCTCTTGGTGATAAAGCTGGGGAACAAGGGAGAAAAAGATTACACAGTGAAGAGGGTTCTGGAAATGGGGGTGGGGAGCCTCATCCTTCTGGCCTCTCAAATTCCCCGCTCAGCCCAGCTTGTTACTTCCTTTTTCTGCTGCAGGAGCTCATGGTGTCTCCACCCTGACATGCTCCCTCAGCTTCTGAGACTCCTTTAGTGACTTGTGAGAGTTCGCTTGGGCAGCCTTACTCCTGCTCTTTTTTTCCTTCCATAACCTCCCTCTTCACTGGGAACATCTTATACCTGAAGCTCCACAGGGTTCTAACAGTGACAAAAGCCTGACCCTTGACTTGGCAGGATCCAGAGGCTGGGACTTTACTGGACATCCATCCTTCAGGACCCTCTCCCAAGACATGGCCGGTGAGCTTAGCACTTACATGACACCAGGCTTGGAGCACTCGCTGCTTGTTTCAAAGAAATTTTCCATGAATATGCATCGGATTTTTTGTGCATAGGAGAAGCAGCAGTCGGGGGGATGGTGAGGTCCTGCTGCAAGAGAAAGGGCCATTTAAGGACTGAATATCTTTTGAGGACAACTAGATTCCTTCTCCCTTTCCTCCAAAGTATTAGGGCAGGTGAGAAGGTACAGGACTCAAAAGGGATGTTTTCCTCTTTTACCAGCATTTGATGGCATCTCCTTGCTTCACTCTCCTCAGGGCTGAGCTGTATGTCTGAGGGTACCCAGACAATGCCACAACAGGGCCAGGATCATTTCTCTCAGAAGAAGAAAGGTCAGATGCCTGCAGGAGGCATCAGAGAGTACCCTCTCCCCTAGGTAAGCCAATTATTAAGACTGCCAGATAGGATAGAGGTCATCTGTGGGAGAGGGACCCGTGGCCCATTCTGATCTTCCTTGGAGATAGATACTCACCACCCTCAGGACTCTCCCTCTTTCTCCACACCCTCTAACTGAGGTGGATCGAAGATACTAAGCAGATCTATACCCACCGGCTGCTTTTAAATATGTGCCAAAACTAAACATTTACATTCTTGACGTATTGAGGATTTCAACTGATGTATCTCCAGTCTGGGTTCTATTTGAGAGAAACAGACAAGGAGGGAAGAGAAATCATTGGTAGGCAGCATTGTCATCTCTACCTATCCTATTCCCCAGCCTCATCCCCTGGTCCGGGGGCAATGGCGATGGAACACTGGATAACTGCCTAGATTCTAGGCCTATCTCCAGGCCTGTTTTCTCCATTAGGGCCCTGAGATTTTTCAGGGAACTTTTTAAATTGTTTGAGACATGAAAACATTCTATTGACTTTAAATACAAAAAGCAAACTGTAAATCATGAACAAATCAATTGAATAGCTATGTCATGTGATACAGTCTACAATGCTTTTGCACATTTCTGGAATCCACAGGGCTCTGGAAACAGAAATTTTTCATTAACTGATTTGGTAGCACAAAGTCACCTAAAGTGAACTGTGGCTATTTACAGTCTTTATTCTATTAGTAGAAATATTCATGTGTGTTTGCTGTAGAAATATTACTGTTTTTGATTCCAGACTCTGCCAGGAATGTTAAGTAATGTCCAGCTATGTGTTACCTTTTTAAAAATTTTATTTTTTGAACATGTGATAAAATATACATAATATACAATTTATAATTTTAACCTTTTTATTGCCTTCAAGCTCTGACCTTATACTCTACACAGACAGTGATCTAGACCTGCTAAATACATATTTGTTAGGTAAATGAATGAAACAATAGACCTGGTAGGGACTATCAAGGACCTTAAACTCTAATCATCGGTAAGAAAAGGAGGAGTGTGATCAAAGTTATAAGAGCAGTAAAAATAAATTGCTATTGGGTTCAGCAGAAGAACAGAAAGTATGTACTTTAGACCAAGCTGGTCAAATTTTAGCCATTTTAAAATGTACAGTTCAGTAGCATTAAGTATATCCACATATTGCACAACCATCACCACAGTCTATCCATGGAACTTTTTTCATTTTTCAAAACCGAAACTCTGTACTCATTAAACAATAACTCCCCATGTCCCCCTACCCGCTTCCCACAGGCCACCACCATTTCACTTTCTGTCTCTGAATATGACTACTTTAAGTACCTCATATTAGTGGAATCGTATAGTATTTGTCCTTTTGTTACTGGCTTATCTCACTTATCAAAGGTCTTCAGTGTGCACTCATGTTGTAGCATGTGTCTGAATATCTTTCCTTATTAAGGCTAAATAATATTCCATTGTATGTACATACCCCATTTTAAAAATCCACTTATTTGTTAATAGACACACACTTGCGTTGCTTCCACTTTTTGGCTATTATGAATAATGCTGCTATTAGCGTGGGTGTACAGATAGATATCTCTTTATGTACCTGCTTTCTTTTGGGCATATATGCAGAAGTGGAATTGCTGGATCATATTGTATTACATTTTTAAGACCTGAAAAATCCTGCATTCCAAAATACATCTAGTCCCAATGTTTTGGGTAAAGGATTGTGAAACTGCATTAGGCAAATACAGCTAAACTTTTAGCTCACTTCTTAAGTAGTTACATATGAATTATTTTTAATGAGATGTGTGAACATGTCAATATCCTTGATATGATGTCTGGGGGGGGCTTGCAAAATAAAGTCTTAAATGGCCTTGTCTTTCCATAACAGCTTCCTAGCTAGCTTGTATCCTAACTCTACCACTTACTAACTGTGTGATCTTGAGAAAGTTATATAAGGTTTCTGTGTCTCGGTTTTCTCATTTGTAAAATGAGGATAATGATAATATGCAAAACTATATAAGTTGCTGATAGTATACACCAAGAGTTGTTAGGAGTAGCCAATATATTAATATCTATTAATATTTAGAATAGTGCCTACTTACACATAGGTAGCACTATATATTTATTTGTTAAATAAATAGAATGGTTAGGTGGACTTAGGTGAGTTACTTGCCCAGCTTGTCCTATTTCCTCTCCAAAATGATGGTTTTCACTAGATGGTATGTGATAGTTCTAACTTCATAGGATTCTATATTTCTTTCTGCACATTTACAATCTTACTACAATTCTTTTGATCTAGCACATAATAGTCCTCTATCAGCTAAGAGAAGGTATCAAATAATTCTGGCAATGAAAACAGGGTGAGAATTGTTTCCCCAAGTGGGGTGAGTCATCTATATACAGTTTTCTTCAGAAACCAAAGGCTGCAGAGAAAGAGATCTATATCTTACTGCTGCTGCTTTTAAACAAGCACCAAATTCACATTCATGTCTAGAATGGGAAGCATTTTCAGGAGGACAAATGTGTCTCTCTGTGTCTCCTCCCCAGACCGCAAGTTACCATCGACCTGGCCACCAGTGGGAAGGCTCACTGAACTCACCGGGGGCCCGGGGCTCATAGACTTGAGATCCATGGGTTGGGGATCCAAGGGCAGCAGCAAGGATGAGGAAGGAGAGTGCAGCTGTAGAGATCTTCATCTTTTACATGTGCAGACAGAGCTGGCCTGAGGACTCCTGGGCTCTCTGCTCCCTGACTCTCTGGGACCCTAGCTCTGCCCTTGTATTTATAAGAAAAGGAAGATCAGGAAGTCACAGGGCAGAGGTCAGAATGCTGTTTTTTGGCTATATAATCGAAAACATGTTATTTTTAAAAAAGGGAAGAAGGCTGAGGATGCAACAGGAAGTAGAAGGCAGTGATGACTTGGGCCTTTCCCAACTGCCCAATGGATACAGGCAAAAGAGTGTCAAAATTTATGGCAGAGTCCTTAGCCAAGACAGGAATTGGGAGACCCTGTGGTAGGAACTCTCGCATGCTATGTGGGTCGTGAAAGCCCTACAGGAAGAACTGTATGTTTATAACAAAGCTCTATGATTAAAACGGCCCTTCCTCTTAACTACTTCTCCTCTGTAAAAGAATTACCTTCTTCTTCTTGCACTCTCTTTGTAACCGTCAACTCTGCATGTACTGGATTGCAATCCCTTTTCCCCAAATAAATCCTTTTCGTGGAGGGAATAACTAGTTGACTTTTTGTTTATGGTTGACAAGAGTGACTATTATGTTTGACAAGAGTGACTATTATGTTTGACAAGACTGACTATTTTATTAAGGATCCTTCCTCTAGGAAATTCACTTAATCCTCTAAATCAGCGTTTTTTCTTTAGGAGTTAACCACCTTCAAGTGCACAAAAAGCCTATGATCAAATGTGACCACCAGATGGAACGCTCTAGCATGTAAACCTGGTCCTGTGATTCCTCACATAGAATCTTTTTTTTCCCTCATATAGAATCTTGATCCTTGACCCCTATCTTTGTTCCACACCCCATATCCAATCCTTTATTAAATAATGTTGGCTCTACTTTCAAAAATATATCCAGAATATTATTATTCCTCACCACCTCTACTCTCTCCGACCTGGTCCAAGCCACCCTGGTCTCTCATTGGGATTCTTGCAAAAGCCTCTAACTTGTCTCCTTATTTTGCTCTTGCCTCTCTTCAGTTCATTCTCCACATTGTAGACATAGTGATCCTGTTAAAAAGAAACCAGATCAAGTCGATCCTGTTTGAAGCCCTCTAGAATGGCTTTTTAATTCCACTCAGTGTAAAACCCAATCCTTTTAATAAATTGCAAGCCCCTTTGTGATCTGGTGCCTGTTTGCTCTCCGTCTTCATGTTCTACTTGTCTCCTCACTCATTCTCCTTCAGTTAAACAGGCAGACTCAGAGATTTCTGTTCCCTCTGCTTGGACCACTCTTCCCTCAAATATCTATCTGCATTACTTTCTTCCTAACCTCCTTCAGATCTTTACTCAAATTATATTTTCATTAAGTCTTTCTGGGACACTATCTAAAATTATAAACTTTCCCTGTCCAAATTTCTCTTTTTTCTCTCCTGGACACTTAATATTATCTAAGATACTGTATATTTTACTTCTAAATCTTTTAATTTCTGTCTGTTCTTCTAGAACATAAACTTCATGAGAGCAGGGATTTTTGTATCTTTGTTCACTGTTGTTTCTCTAGTGATGGCATATGGTAGGGTCTTATCTTAGTCTAGGTTCCTCTGAAAGCGGATCATGAGAACAATTGGGTGAGGCTCGATAATTTGGGAAGTATTTGCAGGACTCATTGTGGGGGTCAGTGCTTGATTCTGCTGGGATTTTTCGAAGAACCTTATGAATGCATCCCAGAATATTTTGCCTGAGGGAAGAAAGAGAAACCATTTATCTCTTTGCTTTCATCCCTGTGGCACTTTAAAAAATATGGCCACAAATTCTTTGACACTCTTCTCTTCAAACAGTGGGGTATATGTTCTCTCCCCTTGAAATAGAGAGGGCTTGTGACTATTGTTCAATCAATAAAGTTTGTCAGGTGACCTCTAAGGCAAGGTTGTGAAAAGCCACAGTGCTTCAACCTTGATCACTGGAACATTCACTCAAGGAGCCCTGAGCCTTCAAGAACCCTGAGCTTGAGGCTGCCATGCTGTAAAGAAGCCCAAACCACATACAGGTGTTCTGGTGGACAGTCCCAAATGATTGTAGCCTTCACGTCATCCTAGCCTAGGTGCCAGACAAGAGAGTGAAGAAGCCTCTAGATCTGCACTGTTTAATATAGCAACTACCCTGCACATGTGGCTACTGAAGCACTTTAAATGGGGCTTGTCTAAATCGAGATACTCTGAAAGTACAAACTACATGCTGGATTTCAAAGATTTAGTACCTCCTCAATGTAACATATCTTAATAATGATGAAATAACAGTATTTTGGATACATTATATTAAAGAAAATATACTATTAAAATTAATTTCATCTGTTTTTTTACCTTTTTAATATGTCCACTAGCAGATTCAAAATTACATGTGACTTTCATTATATTTCTATTGGACAGCACTGTTCTAGATGATTCCACATCCATCGGAGTCGCTTCTTACTATTTGTGTCTTCTCAGCTGAGGCCCCAGGCATCATGGAGCAGAGATAAGCTCCTGCTGTGCCCTGTGTGAATTTCTGACCCATAGAATTTGTGAGTAGAATAAAATACTTGTCATTTTATACCATTAAGCTTTGGGTAGTTTGTTACACAACAGTAGATCATGGGAACAACTCTTCATTGGCTATAGTGGATCATGGATATTAATTTTCTCACACTTCTGGTTTGCTCATGCAGGTATGTTGTATTCTTGTAGGTGTTCCTGATCTCAGGATCAGAGAAGCCCCAAGACAGGAAGCTAGAGTTATGAAGTATAGGCTGAGGCAAGACACTTGCATGAAGCTTATGTAAATCTAAGAAAAGCGATGACTGAGCAGTGGCTGAGGTAAGGGGTGGGGTCAAAAGGATGTGAAATAGTACATAATACAGTCCCCGCCTTGCTTCCCTCCAATGTTTGTTTGTTCCTTTATTATGTCTAAAATCATTACAAAGCCTCCTTCAGATGGTTGTATTCATTCTTTCAGGTTTAGTGGAACCTATATTGTGTCCACATACTAGTGCATCTCCACCATCTCCATCCTCCTCAGGAATCCAGCAGAGCCTAATTTAATCTAATCCAGCCAAGCCTAATGTTGCAGGGATAGAAACCACACATAGATCACTGGGAATCATGAAGAAAGGGCCAATCCTACATCAACTCCTTGGTTCCTGTGTATTCTAGCTATTGGGGACGTAGCACCATATATTGGCTTTTAGTTCAGTACATATTCTGCATTCTGGAGAGGTCCTAATCCTAAAGTTTGTTGTCCACTTAGCTAAATTTTTAACACCCCACCATTCTCTTGGTCTGGCAGTTTCTGGGTGATTAAGGGTATGGTAATTCCAGTGGATCCTATATGCCCACTGACACATCATTTGCTATGAAATGGATCCCTTTGCCTGGGGCAATGTTGTACAAAAACCATACTCTCTGATCAGACATTTTGTAAGTTCTTAGATGATTGGGCTGGCAAAGGCACTACTGGTAGGGAAAGACAACCCATATCTGGAGTAAGTGTCAATTCTGCTAAGGTTGGATTGTTCTCCCTTGCAGGGTGGCAGGATTCCAATATACTCAACATGTCACTGTATGGCTATATTTTCTCCTTGAGGGCAGGTGCCATGTTCAGACTTGACATATATCTCTGCAGCTAGAAGGTTAGGCATTCAGCAGTGGCAATAATTAAGTTGACCTTGATAAGACAGAACCCATGCTGTTGGGTCCATGCACAGCCTCCATCCTTGCCACCATAGCATTTCTGTCCATGGGCTCATTGCACTTAGCACTATAGAGGCTGAGGGGGAGAGGCTGGCTGACATTCACAGGACAAGTCATTCTATCCAAATGCTCACTGACTTTCTCCTTTGCCGTGAATGTTCTCCATTGGCTCCCAAGCCCCTTTAATCATGAGTATTTGTCCAGTACTTCCAAACTGCATATGCCTGAATATTGAGCAGGTTCCTGTAGGCATCCTATATCTTAGCCTCAGAGAATTGCTGACACAGGAAAAGAGAGGTATGTATGATGGCCAAGGTGAGATGCTGTCAGATTATACCTACATGGAGCTGGAGAAAGCCTGTGCAAAAATTGCTGTAGTGGTAGCCAGAGCGAGAAATGGGGCTGCTAGAAAGGAAGTGGTAGACAGAGGTGTTTGACGCAATACCAAATACATGTTTGTTTGGTGAAAGAAAAAATGAAGGAACCAATGTCTGTTTTCACAATATACTGCCATTTCTTGACCTCCCTAATGTAGAAAACATTTTGTAAGTGGCTTTTGTGTACTTGCTGAGTCTTTTATTACTTTCCCTCCCCCCCTTCTACCAAGCATCATTGATGACATTTAAGAATCAGATTAGCTCCATTTGTTACTTAGATTGAGATACACAAGGGAGTAGGCTATGATATACCACATGTGCTGCTCAAGTCGCAAACATCTTCCAGGCTAATAACGACAGCCAGTGCTTGTTGAGCACTTACCACGCTCCAGGAACTTAGTTTTGTGCCTTGTTGGCATCATCGCACAAGGTGAGATGAGGTGTTTACTATTTGAAGTGCTTACTATAATTATTTCATAATATTGCCTAGCATATCCCATAGCTTCTTCCCTTACAGAAATACCAAATATCCTGTTATCTTTGCTTCTAAATTCTGCTCTTAACATATCCCATGATATGTTAAGTCACACAACATGTTCGTCTAGTATAAGCTGAGCTATCCTAAACTGTTACAGTGGAAGTGGAGGTCAAGAGCCGGCACTTTTGAGCTAAAATGTCTCCTCCTTGGGGTCGCCCACCTTCTTTCTCAGACCTGCACTTAGTCTATGGAAATTTTCTGCTGTTACTTTCAACTTCCCCTCTCACACCCTTCTTATCAATCCTTTTGTCTTGTGTCTGGGCAGGTCATAGAGTTTCAGAATAGCTGTTCCACACACGGGTCCCTTCTAAAGAAAGAGGCCTGAAGTTGCAGGGTTCTCCTCTGCATAGATTGCTGTTCCTTGAGTTTCCAAGTGAAGCCATGCCAGGTGCCTGACCTCATCTGATAGATGCATGGTGACTAAAGAAGTTCCCTCAGGCTTGGGTTGTTGTCCCAAACAAAGGAGAGGTAATGTTCTAGTTCTCTCTCAGACCAGCTGCACATCCTATTGGGAAAGGCAGTCTGGTGCATGCAGTCTTCAACCCCTTCATGGCCACATAAGCGTGGCCTTGGGGCTGGAGCACTTCCTTGCCAGAAGATGAAGAGCTGCACAGCTGTGCCGGGCTTATTGCCTTGTGTGGGAATATCTTTCTCTGTTCTGGACTCAATGTGTGCTCCTTCGTTTTGCTTAAGAGTGTATGACATATGGCACCAGGCCAACCCTAGTACTCTACTGGCTTCCAGCAGGGAGGGAATGGAGTCCTTCCCTTGCAGCACAGGAGAGATGACTGCAGATCGTTGCCCTACATTGGCTTAGGATGGTACCCGCTGGCCATAAGGGACCAACACTCACCATTGAAGCTGATCTTGCTCTGTCTCTTTTCTATGTATGTAGAGTGTTGTTCTGTCCAGAGCCTGTGTAATTCAGTCTTTTGTGGCAACTCTGACACCAATAAACCATGTAGTAGGTTGACATCTTGGAACTACTGTGGTAGACAAGAGGTATCACTTGCTTAACACATCCCAACTTTCAAAACACCAGGACTGGTACTGCTTTTAGACCCAGGCAGGAAAGAGCTCTGCCCTGGACCCCATGCTTTGGAGGACTCTTCATATCATAAACACACACAAAAATTTATCAAGGAACACAAAGGTATCTCTGTCTCTTGAGGTATGGTACTCAGTGTTGGCCCGGCTTGACCTGTAATTCTAAATTTCCACTCTTCTGACAAACATAGTTCATCCCTCAAGGAAAAATGCTTTGCCACCTCTCTTGCCCTCTGTCTTTGAAAACAAAAACAAAAACAAAAACACCTGAGTCAAATGTTGTGAAGGTTTATAGGTGATGCTGCTGCCAACACTGGAGACAGACATTCCTTTCGACCATAGAGAAGATTTGAGCAGCGGAAACCTTGAGGCAAGAGAAAAGATAAACCAATTAACTTGTCAAAATCTTTCCCCCAAGATAAGATGAATACTATCCATTTTTGCATAACAAAGAATTGTTTCCCTGAAGTGTTCAGTGTTCAGTTTCTTGCTTATTTTTCGTGTTCCTTTCTGTGGCAGAGGAACCCCCAGATTCAGGCTGTATATGTATAGTTTCACATGGTTGCAATATTAAGCAATTCATTTTACTTTTAAATTTGTTAGCTCATTTATAAGTTTAAAATATTGGTATACCTGACATGGAGGCCTCCTGACGGATTCTTGCCATGGACCCTGTAAATGTTGGGTGTAGTTCTGACCAGGACCCACAGAGACAGGGTGGCTGGTGAGGTGACTTTCTTGGCTATACTACCTCCCTCATATCCTTACTGTAAATATCTATGATTGGAGATAATTTGTGTATGCCTTTTCCTTCCTTGTGCATAATCTTAAACAGCCTCACTATTGCACATAGGAAAACCTTTCTTTTTAAGTAATAAGGAGAGTAACAGATTCTACCAACTCATCTTCTTGTTTCTACTGATGTCTGTAAGATGGGGCCCAGGCTCTTATTAGAGAAACAAAACAAATCCAAATGATAATATCTCCCTAAAGAGTCCCCTAGCTAGAGTCTATTCTGTCTTGTAGCATTGAAACTGCTCTGTGATCACAAATGAATGGGGTCCGCAGATGTAACCTGGCCATTTCCTATATGCCTTGGTGATATCAAGTCAGGTAAGAAGTTTCAATTTTGTGCTAAGCACTTCTTCTAACTCTATCAGAGATTGGGTTTTGGTTTAAATATTCGACTTATTCCTTCCTTTGGTAGATTATTTATAAAAACGGCTGCAGTAATTCCTCCAACCCAGTATGCATGCACTTAGGAAGTCCCTTCCCATACTGACTCTGGTTTCGGCTATGTGACTTAACTTTGGCAGATGGGACAAAAGAAAATGTGATGCAAATGGAGACTTGAAAAGTGCTAACACGTTGAAATGAGACATGCTATTTTTCTTCTGGGAATCTTTATACCATTATATGTCCCAGACCATGCTAGTCTCTTGAAGGCTGAGAGACCACATGGAGAGAAGGATCACCAGATATCCCAGCCGTCCCAGTTGAGAGGTCATCCATCCAGCACATAGAATTGTGAAAAATAATAAATGCTAGCTTAAAAGTTTATTATTTTTATTTTTTTTATTGACTTTATTTTTAGATTCATGCAAAATTGTGGAGGGAGGTATAGAGATTTCCCATATAATCCCTGCCCCCACATATACACAACCCTACCCCTCCCTTATCCATGTCCCCCCACCAGAGTGGTGAATTTGTTATAATTAAGAAACCCACATTGACATATCATTATCATCCAGGTCCATAGTTTACATTATGGTTACTCTTGGTATTATACATTCTATGGGTCTGGTCAAATGTTTAATGATATGAATCTGTCATTATGGAATCAAAGAATATTTTTGCTGCCCTAAAGATCCTCTGTGCTCTGTTTATTGATGTACCCTGGCCACCCCTAACTCCTGGCAACCACTGATTTCTTTTCACTGTCTCCATAGTTTTGCCTTTTCCAGAATGTCATATAGTTGGCATTGTACAGTATGTTGTATTTTCAAATTGGCTTATTTCACTTAATAATATGCATTTAAGGTTTTCCACGTCTTTTTTATGGCTTGAAAGCTCATTGCTTTTTAGTGCTGATTTCTATTGTCTGGATGAACTACAGTTTATTTATCCATTCATCTACTGAAGAACATCTTGGAAGCCTCCAAGTTTTGGCAATTATGAATAAAACTGCTATTAATATTCACATGTAGGTTGTTGTATGGATATAAATTTTCAGCTTCTTTGGGTAACTATTCAAGAAGCATGGTTGCTGGATCATATGGTAAAGAGTATGTTTAGTTTTATAAGAAACCACCAAACTGTACCATTTTGCATCGCTTCCAGCAATATATGAGAATTTCTGTTGCTCCACATTTTCGCCAGTGTTTAGTGTTGACAGTTGTCTGGATTTTGGCCATTCTAATAGGCATATAGTGGTATCTCATTGTTGTTAATGATTGTTTTAATCTACTAAATTTTAGGGTGATTTGTTATGCAGCAAAAGCTAATTGATAGTTTCCCCTTCCGGCCATGAAGATTGCCTAATCTTTATAAGTTTGCTGAAAGCAAAAGTTACAGGTCCTCATCCAAGAGGAAGTCCGTTGCTTTTTATTTTTATTGAGGTAAAATTTACATACGTAATATTAACCATTAACTATTTTAAAGTGCGCAGTTTTAAAGTGTGCACTTAATACATTCACAATTTGTGTAACTATCACCTCTGTTTAGTTCCAGAACATTTTTATCACTCTAAAAGGAATCCCTGTACCCTGTAAGCAGTCATTCCCATTCTCCCCTCCCCTAACTCCTGGCAACTATTGGTCTACATTCTGTGTCTATAGATTTGCCTATTTCTGGATGATTTGTATATGTGGAATTATAGCCATGTTGTAACATGTATCAGTACTTTATTCCTTTTTATGGCTAAATAATATTCCATTGTATGGCTGTACCACATATTGTTTATCCATTTATCAGTTGCACATTTCAGTTGTTTCCAATTTGTAGATATTATGAATAATGCTGGTATGAACATTCATGTACAAGCTTGTATGTGAACATATGTTCACATATCAGGTTAATGCTGGTCTCATAGAGTAAGTTAGGAAGTATTTCTTTCTCTTTTATTTTTCAGAAGAGTCTGATGTGTTAATTCTTTAAATGTTTGGTAGATTTCACCAGTGAAGTTATCTGGTCTGGAGCTTTTCTTTGTTGGGGGATTTAGGCCCATTGCTTTTAGTTAAACTAATACTTGTTAAGGAGGACTACTGTAAAGACTAGTAAAGATGCTTTTATTCTACTTGTGGTAGAGGCGGAGAGGACTGAGAAAGTCCCTGCCATCCAGAGCTGTTGAGCCTTAGTGCCCAACGAAGATTTCAGGGGACGAAGAGAGAGATCCCTTTGGATGAGAATGATGAGAACAATTCATGAAAGGGAACAATGATGAGAACAATTCATTTGTACTGGTTCTCGAAAATGGGACCGGGACTGTATACCATTTTAAAATGCAGAGAAAGGAGGAAGAGCATTCTAGTTAGAGGTAACTGCAAAAAGTAGTAATAACAGAAGACCTGAGCCACTTACTGTTTTAAGTGTTTTACAAATATTTTATAAAGATTTTTTCACTACATAGGGACAATTGTCGTCTCCTTCTGCAGTTAAGGATACAGAGGCACAGAATAGTGAAGTTATTTGCCCACACAGCTAGAAAGGGGAAAGCTGGAATTCGCACCAAGGTTTTCTGATACTAGGGCTTGCCCCTTAAAACAAAAGCATGGAAATGATAAAATCTGAGGCATGTTTTGCATCTGTCTATGCACATAATGTATAAATGAGCGTAAACATTTAACATGGTAATCAATACTTTAAGATTATTCTTTAAAGTAAATCAATACTTTAAGACCAAGGGGCTTTTTTAGGAAAAGTAAAGTTGGGAGGTTTATATATGTTTATTTATTTTTTAATCAATCGATCAATTAATTAATTATTTTTTACGCCTACAGCACCTGGTCTTCCTAGGTGGTCTTCCATCCAAGTACTGACCAGGCCCAACCCTGCTTAGCTTCCAAGATCAGACATCCATATGCTTATCTTTCCCAGTACCCTTCTTTCTTCTGAAAACTATACTTCCCTTCTCTGAGGGAACTTCTCTGCCCATGTAGCTATTAGGTTCTGTGGGGCTCTGTCAATCCTTTGTCACAGGTGTGCACCCACCTTTCAAGCCCAGTAGTTGCAGTTCTTCCCCTTATGATGAAGGGGAGAGGCAGTTCCCTTGAGGTCCTATGGGTGTAGCTGCAGAAGAGCAAGTGAAATCAACACCGGAGTGCCTGGAGTCCTTTGCCCTAGAGCCAGTGTCCCTGTGTCATGCCCCTGGCATTCATTCTTTTTGAGTACATAAACCAATCGATTATTTTTTATTTTTCTTTAGGACGTTTTAAGTGGGCTTTCTGTCACATGGAGCTAAAAGTAAAGGAGCTTCCGTTCCCCACTCCTGGATTCTTTCTTGCTTCCTGCTAAGGATTCTGACTTTCCCTCCTTCAGTTCTAAGATCCTGACCTGTGAGAGGCCCAGATAGAACCACACAAATTCTTGATGTGTCCAGCATGGTTTTAATGGAATAATCCTCTATGTTTTCTGCAAGGTTCTGGCTACCAAATCTACACTAAGGCCCGGAGCCCTGTGGTCTCCAGAGGGCTGGGAATCAGGGCAAAGCTTTGAGCCTCTCCCTGTGTCTGTACATCTGACAGGTGTTCAGAAGTCTGAACTTCCCCTGGAAAGTACCCATTCCTACTTCCTCTTCTCAGGCATCTCCTGGCTTCTCACTACCCCCCTGAAGTCAGCAGAGGATAGAGCTCTTAAAAGAATATGTTACAATTATGTGGGATTTTCTGAGAGATGAAAGAGAGGCAGTGAGTCAGGTCAGTCTCTGGTTCTGCCAGAAGAGTGGTGTGAAACTAAGCCATGTTCACTAGGAGACTTAGACCTGCTTTTCTGTCCCCAAGAACATTAGGAAAAGGGGGAGGAGAAGGAGATGACGAGACCACAGAGAGCCCCTCTTCTGGATGCCTCTTTCTCCTCCTGTTTTTAATTTATGCTTTTCTAACACCTCTTCTCTTCCTCTGCTAACTCCTAACTCCTTCCCTCAGATCCTCCCCAAGGATGGACCTGCAGGACTGTCCTCCCTGAAGAAGAAAGGGGTTGCTACCATTTCACAGTCCCCCAAGATCTCAGGAAGATTCTGAGATGGGAAAGGGTGATTTGTCTGCACACAACAGAGCAGAACTTTGACTATGAAGCAGGGAAACTGGATTTGCCTTTGTTTCTGCTTCTGAGGGCTATGTGACCCAAGACAGGACACTTAGCCTTTCTGGGCCTCTGGGCCTTGAATAATAACTGCAAATAACACCAGATAGGGCATTGTACTGGGGTATTGGGATATGGGTTCATGCCTATTGACATAACCTGATTGCTAAAATTTCCAATCTTCATGCAATATAGGCAGATATTATTATTGTCCTGTTACAGATGAAGAACCTGAGGCTCAGGAAGCCTAAATGACTCATGGAAGGTCATAAGCTGGTCAGCAGCAGATTTCTAGACTAGAAGCTCCTCAAGAGCAGAGATTCTGACTGTTTCTGCCCATTATTCTTTTCCAGCATGTTGAGAGAATTGGTGGCACAGAGTGGGCTCTCAAAAAAAAAAAATCATTCAATACATGTATAAATAAGTGAATGATTGATCAATGAATAAGCCAGGTTGGAACCTAAGTTTGTTTGATTCTAAAGCATATGATTGCCTATTATGTCTTATCTATATATCAATTATTTTAACAATAATTACCATTTATTAATGCCTTACTATGGGCAGGGCCAGGACTTGGGTGTGGTGAGTGAGGCACTGGCTTTGGACACAAAATTTAAGAGGGCTCCAAAAAACTCAGTAATTAAGATAAATAACATTTTAATAAAACATTAAAAAAATAAAAATACCAAAGAATCCATAATGAACAAAGTATCAAAATATTAAATAAAGACAGGACCAGTAAAAGTGCTGCTATGTGAAGCCATATTGGAGCCTGAGGCAAAAAGAAAATCGGTGGAGCTTTAGCTTTCTGTTAGAATATCCACCCATATGTCTTTCCCTCTGTCTGTCCCCCCATCTATGTAATACATACTTACTGAGTGACAACCATTTGCCAGGCCTTCTGCTTGGCACCAAGAATATCACAGAGAGCCAAAAGATCATGTTCCTATTCTCCTGGAGACAAATACTAAGTAAATAATCACACAAGTAAATATATACTTACTTATTCTAATCAATGATGTATTAGAAAGAAATATATTGGGAGCTTAGAGAATACCTTTCTGAGAAGAGAACATTTGAGCTATCTATGAAATGAGCAATGTTAGATAGGTTGAAAAGCAAGAAAGAGAGAAATACAGGTAAAGGCAATAGTTTGGGCAAAGGTTCTGAGGCAGGAAGCCCTAGCACATGTCAGACACTAACTGTGGGTGGAATCCTAAGAGCAGAGGAAGGAAGTACCTGATGGAGCAGGAGAGGCAGACAGCGGTCAGATCGTACACATGGCACGCACAGGCCATGTTGTGGATGTGAGGTTTATCTTGAGGACAATGGGAAGCTTTTGATGTGTTTTAAGCAGAGAAAGCGTGATCAGTTTCACATTTTGGTAAACTCACTCTGCGTAGTGTGTGAAGAATGAATTCAGGACGCCAGAGGTGAAGGCTACTGCAATCCTCCAGACGGAAAAGACCAGGGCAGGACTCAGCTATAGCCATGGGAATGAAGAGAAGATCTCTTAATAATGAGGGCAACTAGCTGGGACCTCCAGCTCATTTGCCAAAGTGGAATAGGGTGGGGGCTTGAGACCAAGCTGTACGACCACTTACTGCAATGACGAAACCTGAAGGAGGAGCAGTTCCACATTCCCAGACAGGCAATATCCATGTCTCAGTTCCCTTTGAGCTGATCACTCAGGTACCAAATGGGAGCAGCCACTGCAAGCTATGGCTTTTTGCTAACTGGGCTGGCCCATCCTCTTAGTATGTCCAATAAGATACACTTCAAAGACCTAGCCTCACTGAGTCTGAATGCCTTTATCCGTAAATGAAATCTATGCCACAGGATTGCAGGGGGATTAAATGAGATGTCTGTAGAGCACATAATACCTGGCATGTAGTAGGTGCTCCAGAAATTTAAGCACCTTTTCTCCCTCCTGTGACCCAGGTGATTCCCCTCCCTGGTGGGTCAGTTGGCAATGGGCTGTCTGTAGGATTACAAGTCTCAGGTTTTTGTTAGCACCTCTGGCTGCAGTCCTCCCTTCCCAACTGCTTGGCTCTGCAACATTAGACTCTTACCTATGTCCAAGAGCTCACTGTCCCATTCTTCCCTGACCTTCCTTCCATCCTTCCTGGAAGGCTTGGGTGGCCTCAAAGCTCAGAAGCCACCAGATGTTCTTCAGCTCATGGCAGATTCCTGACTTTTAATTTTCGCCTTTAAAAGCCTGTTAAAATGCTCTAGTTAGTCACTCACACTTTAGTATGAAAGGCTCAGAGAGCTGATTTTAGGATGGCATCTGAGTGAGAAGAAAATTGAGGGCACTGGGCAACTAAAGATTAGGATCATGGAGATGTCCTAAAGAGGCCTAAAGGAGGAAGCTGAGGGCATCAGAGGGAGACTCATTTCCTGAATTTTTTCCCCTTTACCAAACTGGGCAACCTTCCTCCTCTCCCCAAAAGACATGTTAAAAAGGATGGTAAATACTACTCATTTGGGCCTGGTACCACTTTGATGCAGATTCACAAAGAAGGTTTTACGTGATTTTTAACCCCTGAATTCACATTGAAGACACTAGAAGGAGGAGGCAGTGGGAGGTTAAAGAAGAATTCTGGAGAGGCTGTGGTAATGCTGAGAAGAGTATTTCTCATAGGGAAGACTGGAGATGCTTTTCTGTACACTTAAAGTTGGAGAGAGGGGCTTCAACCAGATGACTCAGCAATTTGAGGGATATAGTGGACAGTTGTCTGACTTTGGTCTAGAAAATCTAAACAAAGAGAGATGGGCTGGCCAGCTGCTTTAAGGGTAGCTCAAAGGGGAAAGCTGTTGCACTGAGTGGCTTATTTAGGGCAAAGAGTTATGTGAGTATTTCCTATGGTCCAGGTATGAGCCTTGAGCCAGAGAGAAAGTCAGTGTGGTGTCATCACAGGTCCTGTCCAAGGGGATCACCTGGAAGGGAGAAAAGGCCTCTACAGAGAGACGTTAACACTGTCATCCTCAGAGCTGAAAAATGAAAGCATCCAGTCCAAACAGAGAAACACTTGACTGTCAAGGAAGCCGCAGGTGAGAGGTTCCAATGGTAGGTAGGCAGGTAGTGGGCACTGTAGAGAAAGGGTTAGCTTTAAATACCTGCCATGCCACAGAGCACTGGTGCTAGATGTCAGGAGAGACTGTTCAAAAAGGAACTTTCTAGCTCCCCTCGCCTTTTATTTCTATTGAGATAAAATTCACCATTTTAAAGTAGACAATTCAGTGGTTTTTATACACTCACGAGGTTGTGCATCTATCACCACTATCTAATTTCAGGACATTTTGAAATCACTCCTGTTGGGTCAGAAATGTGAGGAAGTCCAAGGGCTGGGTGGAGAAAACCCTCCTTCCTTGACTTGCAGGCTTTCTATCTGCAAGAGGCTCAGTGTGGGACAGGGGGGAAAACCTTGTCACAGTGGCAAGATTGAAATCAGACTTTCACAGAGGATTGCAAGTTTTATTTATTTATTTTTACTGATACTATGTTTTGTGACTTAAGTGACTGCAGAATGGTTGGTATTATTTGAGAACAACTAAGAAAATCATGAGGATAGCCTTGAGTTTTATCAAGGGAAAGAGGAATAAATAGTTAGCACTCAGAATTAAAGACACAGCAGGATACTAAAACTGAAGTTGCTATACAATTTGCTCCCAAATTTGTCCCCGTTCAAGGTATCAGTGACACATACGTAGGGCCTCTGATATATGTACATTACGGGATGTCTGACTCTTCTGGGATTGAGACTGATGCCAAACGCTTAACAGTGGTCTGCAGGTGGTCTCCTCAAGGGCTGCTCCTGGGCAAGCACTGGGTGGAGAAGCTCTTTCAAGGTCTCTGAGACCCTTCTTTGGGCTCATTTCTTGTGAAGCCTGGCTAGGCTGGCTTTAGGACTTTATGCCATCACCTAGAGCAGCCCCTCCCTCTCCAAATATTTGCTAAAGCACTTCCTATCTTTGGGCTTCTGGAGGTTCAAAGCGGAACAGAGCAGAGTCCCTGACTCACTCAGTTCCATCCCTTTTCTGGAATTGGCCTTCTCTGACCTTTTGGTAATTCTGTCTTTCCAGTTAAAAGTAACAAACATCTCTGTTAAGCAGACATGTGGTTGGATCATTGCTTCTGCTTTTTGAAAAGCTGTAGAGTAAAAGCCACATCACCAGGTCTGAAAGGGAGTGATGGGGTTAAATTTTATGATGTGGTTGACAATAAGACAGGATTTGGGGGAGGAGAACCCCTTTCAATACTTTTCCAATAGTGGAACCCAGTGCTTAAAAACTACCCTGCTTTTTGTTTTAGTGGAGGTGAGCTCATTTTCTCTCCCCTGTTGCAATAGTGTTTATTTAGTGGCATATTTTACTTTGCCACTGCAAGTCCCAGTGGTGGGGATCATGGGACAGGGCATCCGTCTTATAGCTGCTTGCCCATCGATCTCCATAACCCACTCCTCCTTCTTGCTTTTCCCAACTGCCACCCAGAGCTCAGAGCCTCCACTTCTGCTTCCCATGTGTGTCCTGGGTTCTGATCTCTTTTGCTATGTTTGATCTGATCTTAGCACTCTGTCTATTTTCCATGTCCTAGGAATTTTTTTTTTCAATTTTAACAAAGGATTTATTTGCTAGATCCCCCAAAAGCAAAATTCAGAAAATGCCCACTCTTCCGGCAAGAATAATTCTACAATAAAACATCTTCAGTCATCATCCTCTCCTCCTTTCTCAACATGTGCCCTTTCAGTGTCCATCATCACAAAGCAGACACACTTCCAGAAATACTCTGTAAAGGCACATGGCAATGTCCCACTCCTACTGCTAGTATACCTCCCAGCAGGTTAAGTGGAGCCTTTTCTATAGCCTCTTTCTTTAGATAGAAATTTATTGAAAAGTTTTCTTTTAGCAAAATATTTAAAGATTCCCTCCCCTTGCTCATTCCACCTCAGTTATCTACTGGAAAAGTACAGAACTGAAAAGATTTTTCTTTCGCTGTGATCAAAACACTGAATCTTGAAGAAAATCTAGGTTACTAATTTTTTGGGTTATATACCTAGAGATCTACAGAGGAAATCAAACCTCAAGTTCTGCTGCTTGCCAAAATGCATAACAGAAGAGAAGATTTGACTAGAACAGCTGTCAAAAAACTAACGGTCAGTCATGATGGAGCAAAGCAGGCTTTTTCAACTATCAACAGACTCTACCTCATTGATCACAAATCCTGCAGAGATCCAGAAAAATCTGAGTCTCAGATATAGAATATATTTCAAAGAGAGCCAGCAGAGAGTGTTTGAGATATATGAACAGAGTAGAATGCTGGTGAAGGCACAGAGCAAAGAATCTCATAGAGCTTTTAGTGTCATTTTCATTTAATAATCCAGTAGTATAGCAACTTAAAGACCTTGGCTGTGATCACACCAGGAGTTTTTATGGAATTGTTGTAGGAAACATAAGTGGCAGCTGATATTTCCTGGCTCACTGTGCTAAGTGAGCAGCTCCTGCACCAACTCCTCAGGGGGACCTGGCTCGGGCATGTAACATAGGTATTTCTTGCTGGATGAGAGCTCTTTGGTGAACACTCCTTTAGGGAGAACTTTCTTGGCTTCCTCTTCAGGGATAGTTGGAAGGACCGTCACGCTGTCTCCATCCTCTAATCAGCAGGGGTGGCAACGATCTTTTCCACTGTCAGCTGGCGAGAGATAACTACTCTGAGAATCTCATCAAGGTTCCTGCCGCTGGTAACTGGGTAGAGGATCGACAGCTTCAGTTTCTCATCAGGACCAAAAATAAACACCACAGGAGCTGACACAGGCATACCCTTTTTGTCCTTCTCTTCTGAGTCCAGCATGCCCAACAGGATGGCGAACTCCTAATACTTATCGTCAGTGACGGAAAAGGTAACTCTTCTGTGGGCTCCTTACCATAGTAAGCATCAATATCCTTACTATAGGCAAGATGGTCTTCAGTGCTGTCTATTGAAAGGGCAATCAGCTTAACGTTCCTCTTGGCAAATTCTGGTGCCAGCTTTGCAGCTCTGCCAGGCTCTGTAGTACATACTGGCATGAAGTCCTGAGAGTGAGAGAAGAGAATGCCCTGTGAGTCTCCCAGACAGCCGTGGAAATGGATGCGGCTGATGGTTATATTGGCCTTGACGTTGGGGGCCTCGTACCCCAGAAGGAAACCTCTGGGTGTGGAAGCAGTGGTGATGCTGGAGAGCCATCTCCTAGGGATTTGATGAAAACTCTAAACTATAGATCTTCCCTCCTGCCATGCACTCCTTATCTTTGGTTTCTCCAAAATTATTGTTTCCATAGGTTTTGGGCTAGAGGAGTTCTAAATGTGGGTGGTCTGCCACCTTGTACTGAACACACCATTAATTTCTAACCTGGCCCCAAGGGTTCTTTCTCTTTGTAAAGAGATCTTTGAACCCAAATTCCTGGCCAGTTAATAAGAGCCTATCAAAAATATCAGAAAAAGCAAACAATTACCTATCCCTATAAGTAAGGAAATAAACTAATAGCGAAAGAAAATAATAACGGAAAATTCAGTTTAAACTGCTTTTCTCAAACAGTGCAGATTTATTAACTTCCATAAAGCAAAAAGTAGTCCCAAACCCTCAATACAATCCCAGTTTGTCCCCATTTGATGACTCACTGGTAAAGAGCACCTGCAAGTCATTTATCCACTTACTTATTTCTTCCTTCATTATTAGGTGTTGAGTAAGAGGATGGGAAGACACCTCAAAGTGACACATTGTGCAGGCACAAAGCTAGGCTTATGGAGGAAAAACTTACAGCAAGTTCCCCTCATCCCATGGAGAGGCATTATCCCCAGGTACCACTGGATGCAGCTTGGGGAATACTTCTGAAGAGATATCCTGCCCCTGAGTTGCTTCATAAATTTATAGGGAAGTTCGGAGAGGGGAACCAACTGGTCATGGAGTAATGGGAGCTTTCAGGACTGGTCTTGCTGAGAAGAGAAACATCTGGAGTTTAGATGCCAGGTGCCCTGGGATTTTGCATACTAGCATAAGTATTACCTTTTCTTAGAAAGTAAATGTTTTGAACTTTATGGGTCATACAAAATCTCTGTCACACCTGCTCAACTCTGTACTTATAGAACAGAAGCAACCATGGGCAATATGTAAACAAATGGGCATGACTGTGTTCCAATAAAACTTTATTTATAAAAATAGGCAACACCTGGTAGAATCTTGCTGATCCAACTTATTTTTAGGGTAAAGATTGGGGTCGGGAGATGCTGCCTGGGCCATCAGCAAAGGGTTTGCCTCCTAATTCACCTATCCAATACTACTTGGCAGTCTTGTGAGGGAGAAAAATTATCACATATAACAAATATATAATTTTAAAACATGATAAAGGATTAGTTATTGGATTTTATTAAACAGTATGACTGGAGACCAAACTTACACTAAGGGTTAAAACAGATCCTCTCTAAGGAAGGATCATTTAACTAAGACCTAAAGGATAGGTGGGAGTTGGCCAGCTGAGAGTGGGTAGAATTGAAACCCTAGGAGAGGAAATAGCATGTGCAAAGGCCCTGAGACAAAGACCCTGAGACAAAAATGACGATAATGCCTCTGAAGTAGCCAAAGAAGGTCAGTGTGGACGGAGCACCTAGAAAAGAGAGAGGGTGGGGCAGGATGAGTCTCAGGAGGTAGACAGGGGCCCAATTATGGGGCATCTGGCAGGACATGTTATAAGGATTTTGGATTTTATTCTAGGCACAATGGGAAACTCTTGGAAGATTTTCAGGTGGTCACAGTGGAGAATGGAAGGGATAAGAGAAGAAAGGAAATGGAGAGAACAAGTGGACATATTGTCATCAGGGTGAGAGATCAGGGTGACATCTGTCGGTGTGAGTGTTTTCATGTCTGCAGGTATGTTTGTGTGTAGAGAGCTATTTGCGATTACTTTGATTTTTAAATAAATATTAGTTCAGTAGAGCAATAACTTTAAAAATTAGTTTCCTATAAGCCTTTTGCTTTACCCATCTTAACCTATTTATAAAGCCAGCAAAATTGAAGAGGTCCTGATTAATGCTGAACCAAGTAGACTAGACTGCCCTTAAACAAGCAGTCCTATTTACAACTTTGTTCATTAAATTTTTGTAAACAATTTAAGCCACTTTTATTAATGTAATATATTGAATTTTTAAAAGTGCTCTGCATGTCCAATCTAACACTCAGGACCTCCCAAAGTACTTCACTCCTGTAAATAAAAACAAATTAAACTTATAAAGGTGGAAAATCAAGTTATATAAAACATTCCGATATTCTCTGTTAATTTAGCCAAACTTTTTTATATAGTTCTACTCAAAGTCACAAGTATAAGATAATTTAATTACACATTTTTATTGGAATCACAAGGATAATCTGTTACATACTATAATATACCATACTAAAATATATTATAAATGCTTTAATTTCCAAATCATATAGATAATTCCAGTGATTACAAACCTATTCCTAATCTTTACATATAACTTTTAATATTCTGAGCCTGATTTACATCTTCCTATCTATGTTTAATTATGAACTTTCTGAAGCTTACTCTCTAGGGTACTGTGTGTTTATCTTACACAAATTGAGATTATTGGGCCAATTATTTATGGTTTCCACCAGATTACCATCCTGGCACCAGAGGTTGCTTATTGGCTAAAAGGGGCTTCAGGTACAGGCTCGTACACTTCAAGAGTGATTCCTCTCCACCTTGACTGGGCACTTGGAGCTCTATCTTGCAAGTCGATGTCAACAGGAAGCTTAGAGTTCACTTCTTTTAAAAAAGGTTAGTGTCTTCTAGGTTCTAATTATGCCCTCGAGTGACTCTTTTGTTTGACCTGTGTAGGCAGCAGCCAGCACCTTCACTGAGGATGTAGCAAACTTTCCTCATGGCTAGGCTAGTTTTTTTTTTCATTTCTTTAGTTGCTTAGGACATTTGTTACCTTCCCCTCTGGCACTAATGACACTTTAATGCTTATCCATTAGATCTTTCTGTAATTTTCTCTGATATGTATAGATGGAATTTTGCATTCCCTACTAAGGTTATGACTGACTTCCTTCAGCAATTTCTTTCTGCATAATTGAATTCTGAATTTTCATGGTTTTTCTGACTGCCTGGGCACCATTTGTAGATGCCTGATTCGATTCTGTGTACCTGCCAAACCCATGTTCAGTTCTGAGGCACATCATGAGGTCATACAGATGAAAATTTGGACTGGGGTGATGGTGAAGGAGCTTAAGCAAATGGATTTGAGAGAGATTTTGGCAGAGCTGACAGAATTTGTTGATGGATTGGATGGGGGGATGAGGGAGAGGCCTTTCAAGGATGACTTCCTGTTTTCAGCTTGAACATCTTGGAGAATGGAGATTCTATTTCTTGAGAAGAGTAGCTCAGAAAAGGAGCACAGCATATGGCAGTTATAGTTCCACATTCACAGGATTCACAGGATCTCAGTATCTGTTCAGCTTCTCACAGGGCCAAGCACCGCAGGTAACTAAGGGGAAGAGCCACACCTGAATGGCAACAGGAGCAAACTGCCATTGTACTCTACTTTCTGTAACCTGTCCCGCAAAATTCATTAGTGGCTATCCCCCAGCTGGGAAGAAGCACTCTTTAAGACAGAGTTGTTCCAAATGTTCTCTCCTAGAAGCCCTCTCTGCTTCAGGCTTGTTTCTGAGACTATGTGACTTCGTTCATTCATTCATTCATTCATTCATTCATTCATTCATTCATTCAACAAATAGTTTCCAGTGTCTACTCTGTACCAGGGTAGAGCAGTGAATAAATATCAAAAATTTCTACCTCATGAAGTTTACATTCTAACTTCAAGGAGACAGATAATAAATACATAGTACAAGACAAGTTGACAAGTGCTATGGAGTCAAAAAAATCAAGTAGAGAAGGAGGTTGAGGAATTGTACAGAGAGAGAGGTGCTACATAATATAGGAGGTTCAAGGAAGGCCTTCCTGATAAGGTGGCATTTGACCCGGAGGAAGCTGACCAGATATGGAGGAGGAGTACTCTGATAGAGGGAACAGGCACAAAACCCTGAGGCTGGGTCTTGCCTGTTGAGTTTGGAGAACAGCAGGCATTGAACTGGAATGGAAGAAGCTAGGGAGGAGGTAGGAGATGAGGTCAGATGTTATGGGGGCTGGTGGGCAGAATCTTGCAGGCATTGTAAGGACTTTGACTCTGAGTTAGGAAGCCATTGGGGATTTTTGAGCAGGAGAATAGAATGATCTGACTTATGTTTGAAAAGGATCATTGGCTATTCTGTTGAGAGATTACAAGCATGGAGCCGCTAAGGAGGCTATTTCAGTCATCTTGGTGAGAGACAGTGGGTTGTGGAATAGCAGGGGAGGTGGCAGTGGGTGCTCAGGTTTTGGATGGAATCAGGTACAACATATGCGAGTTGGGAAAGAAAGAACAGAATCATGAATGACTACAAGATTTTGTTCTAAGCAGCTGGAAGGATGGACCTGCCATTTTCTTAAACAGGGAAGACAAAGGAGAAGCAGATTTGGGGACTTCACTTTTGGATCAGATAATTTTGAGAAACTATTAGATACCTTAGTGGAGATGTCCAGGCTGGAGAGGTATAATTTTGGAAGTTGTCAGTATGTAGGGGAATATGGAAGCTGTGAGTCTGGCTGAGATTGCCTGGGAAGTGAGATCGACAGAGATGAGTTAGGAGGAACTGTGCCCTGCATGGACTTTATAGTAAATTGGGAGTAATGATCTCTACACCAAAGGAATGTGGGGATGATTAAACGATGTTGTGCATGTAGTGGACTTTGCACAATTCTTGGCACATAGTAGGTGCTTCTTTAAGTTCCTTACTTCCCCCTGCAGGCAGACACTTCCACCTTGCTGGTGGCCAGGTGGCTGGTGGCCAGGTGGCTGTGGGTTACATGACACGAGTATCATGTCTTTGTGTCCCTGCTGCTTAATCTCTATCTGCAGCTGTGTTGACCAGCTTGGTCCTCCAGCTTCAGGAAATTTTCTGTGCCCAACAGTGCACTGCCGTTACCCCTGTGCTCCTTCCCATCATCCTTCCCAGAGACCTTAGGCTTTCTCCAACCCCTCACTGATTCTTGTCCCTTAGGATTTGAGCTCCACAGAAATTTTGATCACATTTTAGTGTGAATGGAGGTACAGAGAACTGGTTTTCAGCTCTCTGGGATTTGCGTGAGAGACGGAGCCCAATAGTGTTAGGGCTCTAAGGACTGGAGCTGGGCCTTGATTGGGGGGAATGTGAGAACACCAAAGATAGACTTTGCTAATTTCCTTACTTTGCTCCTGACAGTAGATGGTCCCCATACCATACCACTACACTCATGGATGTACAGAGATTTCTTACCTGTAGTGTCAAATAGCATCCCTCTTCCACAGGAGCTTAGGATTGAAGGAGAAATCCATGAAGTGCCTTCCCCAAGGCCTGAGTTAGAGGGCAGGGCCACACCAGAGTCCCCAAACCGCTTCTCCAGTCTGCGTCTAGCAAAGCAGACTGGTGTCAGCCTCAGCATCCATTGCAGGACTTCAGTGGTTGGGACAAGAGGCTTTGGGCAGGGAGGACAAGGAGGTGCTATTTATACTAGGTCTTGAAGGGTAGACAGAGAAATAAATGTTTTAAATGGTTGAGATGGGGGAAGAGCTTTCAAGGAAGGATGAGCTGTAGCCCCTGCATGGGCAAAAGGAATAAGGAGGTATGTTAGTTATGTGCCTCAACTATCCAGTTCACATGCAAACAAACAATATTTAACATGGTTGCCTGTATTTTCACACTGTTCCCATTATCTAAGGTCCTGAATAGTTACTTGTTTTCCATACCCCGAATCTAACTCTGCCCTCATCATTCCACTATTTAAATTAGTTGATACTGAAATGTTTGGAAAAGTACCTGACACATAGTAAATATCATAGAGATGTCTGTAAAATACAAGAAATATTTTATTTCTTTTGTTGTTTTGCAACAGAACAAATTTAAACCACCAAGTTCTCTTTCTACAGCACAGTTTTATTCCAGCCAGGTGCCTGCAAAGGGAAGACAGATGCTACCTGGGGATCAAAGCATCCTCAGGCCCCCGAAGTGGGATATCATGGCAAAGCTTCAGGAGAAAGCAGAATTCATCAGAGCATGAGAGCAAGAATGGGCTTCATTTCAGGACAATGCCCAGGGACTGTCTAGGGTTGAGAGAGTTGGTTAGGGAAGGAGGATAGCTCTGTGGCCTCTTCTCATTTCCTTGGGCTTTGGTGGTCCCACGGCTCCCAGATCGCATGACTTGTGGTTCAGGTATCTGATGTACTGCGGCACCCAGGCATCACTGGGGTTGGCACAGAACTTACGACCATTTTTGATAAGAAAGCTGTGGAGCAAGAAGGAGAAGAATGAGAAACTGAGAGTCAGCAGCCAGGAGAGGAGCACATTTCACTCCACCCCACTCTTTTCCCAGTGTGAAATTCCCCCTCCCTCTCTCTGTCAATGTGGCCCCTTGCCGAGAGAGACCTCCACCCCTATGCCCGCTTTCCTGCTAGTCTCTCTTGTTTCCCGGGGAGTCAGTGAAGTCCCCACCAGGCAGTCCCCACTAGTTTTCTCTTCCCCAACTCCTTCCTATCCACAGGGACCAGCTCCCACCACCTCCCTGCAGGCCCAGCTCGTGTGCGGAAGTCCCCAGGCGCCCCTCAGCAGCCTCCTCCTAGAATCCCAACCCCTTGCTTCTGTCTCCCAGGCCCTGCTGGTTCTCAGCATTTGCACCCCCTTCCATTGTTGGCTGGGTTGTACTTACACGACCCCAAGCGTGTAGCACAGGTCACTGGTCCTGTCATAACTTTTCACAAGACGGAGTGGGATTTTTGAAGAGGTATAAGAGAAACAGCAGGTAGCCTGGTTGTTAGCTGGTTCTGTAAAGTAGAGAGCATATGATACTAAAGACTTCTCTGCAAGGAAGCTTAGACCTGTATCTGTATTCCAGGGAGCACTGGGGAGGGCTGAAGCGGGAAGAAGAGACAAGACAGGAGCCCATGGGAGAGAATGTGACCTGGCCTCTCTCTGGCAGTTCTTCTTCCCCACATCTTAAATAATCTTCCTTTTACATCTGCCCCCACCCCATCCCGTCCACACACACTGCCAGGCCTCCTAACCTCTCCTTCTCTCAGACCCGCCCCAGAGCTGGGATGTGACTCTGTGGCCATAGTGTTTCAAATTTCTGACAGTCTTTGGGATTTGGGAATAAGAAATCAAAATTCCTGGGAATTCCCCAAATCATAAATTATTCTATATTTTTCATGACTTTATTTTCAGGTTTTTAAATATTAATGAGTGATGATACAGTAAACATGATAGAGTTGTACTAAAATTTTCAGAGGTTTTCTGTAAAAAAATAATAAATGCAAGGTTTATTATGATGTCTATGTGTTGTGACACAATTATATATTTAATAACATGTTGAAGGTTCTCTTATAGATACAGTTGGTAATAGAAAACGTGACAAGAAGGGAACATTAACGCAAAAAAGTGTCCAATAAAAATTGAAAAAATACTACAACTATTTAATAGTTAAAGTATTTGAAAGTTATTATCCAAAAATAAAAATTTAAAACACAGGAAGCATTAATTGCCTCATTTGTAGTCTTTATCTTTGTTTTGTAACATATATTCCAGACATAGAAAATTTTTTCCATTTTGCATTGATGTTGGCCAGATTGTTGAGACAGTGTCCAAAAGCTTCAGGTTGGGTGTTAGAGAACACAGTGCTTCGCATAAACTCATTTCCTTTTTTAACAATGGGCATATCTTATCTGTTTGTCCTGACTTTGGTTTTTCCATTCAAATTGATACTGCTTTTGCTAATTTAGATTTTATATACAAATTAGCAAATTCTTCTGGTTTCGTTTCCCAGTATTCCATGACATTTATGTATTTTCTCTTTGTATTTCTTCTGTTAAACCATTTATAAAAAACTGTAGCCTATAGCAATTACTCAAAGACTGGGCAATGTCAGTGAACATTATTGTTCAAATAGTATAATATTCATCTCGCCTAGTAAGAATCACAGTTTCAATTGCCAACTTGAGGACATACTTTGCTTCTAAATTCTAAAACTTGTTATTTCTTGAAACATCACTTATATGATTTGTGTAAAATGTGCTATATATACAAACTCATTCATATTTATCTAGCAGTGGACAGGGCCATGAACTCATACCTGTAACATGGCAATGGCTTCAAGCTGATGGACTGTGACTTCTCACCTACGTGCTCCTGTCCCAATTTCTCAAAATACTGATCTTAACTTTGAACTCCATGTGTCGAGTGTTTCCTCCTCTTGTTCTCGATGTCAGTGGATTCCTTCAAATCAGTAACATCTCTATGTTGATTGTTAAGCTTTAATTCTTTTAGGAGAATTATAATACTTTTCCCCATTTTCCCTGTTTCTCAACTAAATTGTCTTGGGACTTGGGATCTGGAAAAACATAAATTTCTAAGAAATGCTGGGAAGGTGTTCCCATATAGAAATGCTAGTAGATGCCCAGGGCCACTGTTCCGGTGCCTCACAGGTCTCAGGGGATGCTAGAAGGGGGAGGTTTGCTGTGCCCAGAGGAGCAGAGCTTTGGCTATGAATCAGGAAAGCTAAACTTGTCCTTGTTTCTGCTCCTGAAAGCTATGTGGTTCCAGACGGGATGCTCTTTCTGAACGTGTGTCTTTAAAATGGCAAAAATATTGATGGTGCAGGTACTGTGCATATTGATTTATATACCAAGATTGTTTTATGCAGTAAAGGCCTTATTACCCCCTTGTAACATATGAAGAACCTGAGGTTTAGGATGCCTAAATGAGGCAGGGCAGGTCACAAGCTTCCAGATTGAGGCTCCCTGGGAGCAGACGTGTCTGTTTCTGCCCACTACTGTATTATAGCATGTTGACTGAATGGGTGGCACAGAGTAGGCTTTTAATATATACTTGTTGAAGGAAAGAGTGAATTCAGTTTGAATCTATGTCTTTCTTCATTCCGTTTTGCTATTTGTTCTCTGGAGGAAAAGAAAAAAAGCTTTCATTTACTAGGTCTCTAGTATAGGCCTGGTATATGGTTTACTTCCTGACATGGCTCATCTTTATTCCTCACAATGACCTTCTGAAAAAGTATTACTTATCCTATTTGCTACAAATTATGCGAAGTCATACAGTGATAACTGGAATTATGAGAAAGCATTATAAGGAGCTCTATATCTAGTTACAGTCAAAATTCCTGGAAAATGCTCCCATTCCTTGGACTAGCAGAGATGTCCAGTGAAAGGCCCAACACCTGCCCAGCACAGGAAGCTTGATCTGACCTTCAGTGACCAAGGAAGGTGCACAGGACTTTCTGCTCAGCCAGGACTGCTTTGAGGACTAGGGCCAAAGGACAAGTTCTTTCTGGGTTGAGCTGAAGGAGCCAGCGGCAGGGCAATGAGACTGTGCCTCATGCTTTGGGGTAGGGCAGGATCAGGTGTTTGTGTCCCTTTCCTTCCCTGGAGGTGACTCAGGGGCAGTAACCACTGGCACAGCCCCTGGGGGGCATTTTTCACAGTGTTGCGATCAGATTCGTGCCACCTGGAACTGTTCCTTAGAGTATAATTGTATCTTGTCACCCTCTGGTTTGTGCTGCAGGGCCCCTGCACAGTGACACCACAATGGTTTGGCCGCTGTGTGGTGCTGCCACCAATCATCCTGGTCTGCCTGGGACGAAGCAGGTTCCTAGGATGTGAGACTTTCAGTGCTAACACAGAGATGAATTGGTCACCCTACTAGGAGGTTGGACAAATATGGCTGTCCACTATCTCCACTCCCACCAAATTCAGATTAAGCACTTGTGGGTTTTTCCCCTCAATATTTTTTTATTGTAGTAAAATGCACATAATATAAAATTTACCACTTTAACCATTTTTAAGTGTACAGTTCAGTGCTATTAAGTACATTCATATATTGTACAACCATCACCATCATCTATCCAAAGCTTTTTTTCTCTTTCGCACCTGAAACTGTATGCCCAATAAAAAATAATTCCCCATTCCCCACTCCTCCTAACCGTTGGAAATCACCATTCTACTTTCTGTTTCTATGAAATTGACTATTCTAGGTACCTCATATATGATTGGAATCATGTAGTGTTTGTATTTTAGTGATTGGCTTATTTCAGTTAGCAGAATGTCCTCAAGGTTCATCTTTTTTGTAGCATATGTCACAATTTCTTTAGTTTTTAAGTTTTTTTTGCTTGTCTGTTCATCTGTTGATGGACACTTGATTGTTTCCATATTTTAGCTATTGGAAACAATGCTGCTATGAATATGGGTGTAGAAATATCTATTTGAGACCCTGTTTTCAGTTCTTTTGGGTATACACCCAGAAGTGAGATTGTTGGATCATATGGTAAATCTATTTTTAATTTTTTGAGGAACCGCCGTGCTGTTTTCCATAGACGCTGTACCATTTTGCATTCCCATGAACAGTACACAAGAGTTCCAATTTCTCCACATCTGTTTTTTTTTTTTTATTTTTGGTAGTAGCTATACTAATGTGTATAAGGTAGTATTTCATTGTGGTTTTCACTTAAGCACCTTTTTTAAAAATTAGTTTTATATAATGGGGTTCCAGGTAAGTTACTTTGCAGAGAAAATATTTCATTAAGAAGAAAAATTAAAAACCCTGTCCTAATGGAAAGAGCAAGAGCTTTTGAGCTAGTCAGAGACATTGTTTTTAGTCCTGAAAACCACCACTTACGAGCTATGGGAACATTTGAGTAATGTAATTAAGCTTTTAAGGTGATACATGGTTACTGAGAGAAATATGTAACATAAATGATCTAAGTGAGTGGAATCTTCCTTAATAATCTGTACTGAGACCTTCCTCTGGGCTGATGTTCATCCATTCAGTAGATGTTTATTGAGCTTTCACTATATGCCAGTTACTTTCTAGGCCCTGGGGATACAGAGACAGATAAGAGAGACAAGGCCCTACTGTTCAGGTACTCTAGACGAGGAGACAGACAAATAAAGTAGGAGGAGATAGGAGATGGGGTTAAACGCTAGAAAGAAAACAAACCAGGATGATGTGATAGAGGGTACCTGAGGGTTGGGTGGAAGTTGTTTAATAGGCCGGTTAGGTGAGGAGGGAGTGTCATTTTAGCTGGGACCTGCTTGTTTAGAAAGAGCCAGACTTGTATAGACCGAGGGGAAGTACGTCTCAGGTAGAGGGAACAGCAAGGGCAAAGGGAATGAGCTTGGTGCATCTGAGGGACAGACAGAAGATTGAGTGCCTGGAGAAAAGGGAGTGAGGGTGAGAGTGACTGGAGATGAGGTCCATTGTCCAGGTCCCTTGGGTCTGGTCGCTCAACAACTTGCATCACATTTCACTACTACAGGAAGAGACAAAGCAAGCCAGCGTGGCTCTGGAGAGCAGGCGGGAGATTTTTCTTTTTTTTCTCTGCGTATTTTCTCCTTAGGTGAGATCATACCAAAGCAAAACAAAACAAAACCCCCAATAATGTTATAGTTCACATTTTGACATATTGTGAAAAATTTTACTTCGTTATGAATCTTACATATATTTTCAAATATTTTTAACCAAAACGGTCCATGCTTTTTCTAGAATTTTGAAGAAAATCAAAGAAGGGAAAAAAGCTGTTTACCACTATTACCATTTCAGTGTGTAATTTTCTGGATATTTTTCTCCATATAATCATTATAGGTATTATATACATATACAATTAAACAAAAAATGGGGTCATACTGAATCTAAATGTTCTTTTCTATAACATAATTTTTATAGTTTTATAATTATTTTTATTTAATATTGACTGCACATAAAATACAGATTGAGAATGAAGAGTAACAACGCAACACACCCCTGCATCTCCTCTAATATTAATACTTCTCAAATTTTGTATTTAATTAAATTTTGAAGGAGCAGCCCTGGATGGAGGAGGGTGTCTGCCTAAACCCAGCTCACTGAAGCCACTGAAATCCCTTGTGTGACTGAAAGGAAAAAGGTGAAGAGAAGTAAGAGTGGGTCATGTGATCTCTCAGAACATTTAGTTAATAACACAATTCAAAATCAAAAAGGAAATAGAACCATAAAATAGCATACATAAATTTAAAATAAATGTAAACAGAGCCCTGGAATTTGTCTGGAAGCGGCTTCTGAGGTCACAGGGGCTGTGCCTGGCTCAGGACCCTGTGCCCAATCTGTTCACATCTCTAGCATTTTCCTTGTAGGTTCCAGACCCCTCAAGGATCTAATTCCAATTGTTTATGTATTCCTGGACCACAGCTTGCTAGGGCTGCCATAGACCTTTCCAGTCTCTTATATGGAAGAAGCATTGGTGAGAGGGAGAAATATATAAAAGGGAACAATTTAGCAGCAGAACGCCTGTGGGATATCCTCTCTCTCCCTCCCTTCCCTCTCCTTCCCTCCCTCTGCTCCCCTTCCCCCTGCACATCTCTCTGATACTGGGATCCAAAAGACAGTCTATTTTCAGAACCAGGAATATTCCAGTGTCCCTCAACTTTTTTTCATTGCTCATAGGGACTGACTTCCTTCTGCTATCCTCTCCTCTCCTCTATTGTCTGCCTGGAGGGAGCTCTTCCTTGACTTCCTGCTAGTCCTGAGCCTATGTAGAAACATCCCCGGAATCACTTCCTGAGTCCTGCACACCTGGCGGGGCCCCAGGAGGCTGGGCCTTCCCGGGATGGTGCCCCATCTGCCTGTCTGTGCCTTGCTGCTGTGAGTTGTGCTCCATTTCATGTCCTGCAGGTTCTCTCTCTCCGCAGGGGTGCG
Organism: Pteropus medius; assembly: GCF_902729225.1. Lineage (NCBI taxonomy): Eukaryota > Metazoa > Chordata > Mammalia > Chiroptera > Pteropodidae > Pteropus > Pteropus medius. The sequence continues at coordinate 8,309,738 of NW_024349799.1, read as the reverse complement.
CAAGGGGCCCGGCTCTGACATGGTGCCAAGATGGGAGCATCAGCTGCTGGTCTCTAATAGGAAATTTGTGAGGAGACTTGGTGAGAAACGTATGAGAAGCAGCAAGTATTTATTAATTTTTATTAATCTTTCCAAATGACCAATTTTTGACTTTGTTGATTTTCTCTTTTGTTGGTTTTCTGTGTCATTGCTTATCAATCTTATTTTCTTACTTATTTTGGGTATAATTTGCTCAATTTTTCCTAGCTTACTAAGGTGGAAGCTTTATTAATTTATTTCATGCCTTTCTTCTTTTCTAACAGAAAAATTTAAAGCTATAAACTCTCTTCTAGGCTCTGCTTTAGCTTCATTTTTTAATACAATGCGTTTTTATCATCATTTTGTTCAAAATGTTTTTCAATTTCCCTATTTGTCGTGTGGGTAATTTAGAGTTGTATTCTTTATTTCCAAATATTTGAGAATTTTCTAGGCATTTTATTGTTATTGATTCTAATTAAATTCCATTATAGTCAGAGAATATACTCTGTATTTTCATTCTTGGATATTTATTGAGACTTATTTCTTTGCCAGCATATAGTATATCTTGGTGAATGTCCCATGCACATGTGAAAAGAATATGTATTCTGTACTTGTATTTTAAGCAGTTGATTATGTTATGCTTAGCTATCATTTTATACTTATCTTGGTTGGGGTTCCTGATCTTTGTGGCTCTGTAGTTTGATGTCTTTCATCCATCATGTCTTCAAATGATTTTTCTTTCTCATTTTATAACTCTCTTTCTGGTACTCCAAGTATATGTATGTTATTTTGTTTGATATTTTCTTACATATCTTGTATGTGCTCTTCTTTTTTACTTTCAACCTTTTTCACTTTTTGTGGTTCAGTTTAGATGTTTTCTTTGACCTGTCTTCAAGTCTACTGATTTTTTTTCTTTTCTCTGTCTAGTCTGCTGTTAGCCCAGGCAATGCAACCTGGATTTATAAGATCTTATTTTTCATTTCTAGTGTTCTTGTTTGTTTCTTTTAAAAGGTTTCAGAGTCTGTGATGAAATTCCCATCTCTTCATTCATGATGATTACCTTTTCTACTAAATCTTTACTCATTTCTATCAGTTTTAAAGAAGTCTCCATTTGATAATTTCAACATCTGGGCCATCTTTAGTAATATTTCTATTGAATGTTTCTTTTTTTGATCCCAGGTCACATTTTCTTGTTTCTTCCTATGTCTCATAATTTTTTTTATTGTGTTGGTTATTTTGTATAGAACAATAGGAACTGAGGCAAATAATAGACCCAGAATAAGCATGCTTCTTCTTTCATGCTGCTAAACTATAAGGCTAATTCAATCTGATCTATAGTTGAGCTGGATCTGGGCTTTGTTGCAGCTTTAGTTTGATTCATTTTTCACTGGCTTTAAATATTCTGAGGGGGAAAGGTCAAGACTTATATTTCAGCAGAGTTTGAGATCTGGGCATTGGCAAGTTCTCACGATCTCTAAGTCTTGCCAGCTTTCTAAACCATAGAAGATCTTTTTAATTTATAACCCATTTGCCCATCTGAGTCACTGGTAATTTTTCTTTACAATACTGCTTTCAGCTTTCTACACCTCAGGAGATTTCTTTTTGTTTATTTGCTCTAACCATAGAGTTTGAAGGGCAGCTGCCTTATAATCTGTGAAGAGGTAGAATGTCCCAGAGGGGTTTCTCTATGCTCTCCTACCCACTACCTTCAATAGCTGAATGCTTATAATGCCTTCAATAGATTTATCTCAGCTTTCCTGCCATGCTCTCAGCTTTTGGTAGCTGAAAACATGGAGAAAGTTGGATGAGTTTCTTTCATTTGTTCTGCCTCCTGCCTTTGGGGTGTAGTTGCTCTGAAGTTGGTGGAGGCCCCACACATCTCAGGGGGCTCTCCCTCAGATCTGCTGCCCCAACTGTGAGTCTGTTCATCATGATCTTTGTGAAGACTGTAGGAAAGAGGTGGCAGATGGGTGCACATTTCCTCTGTGTCTGGAATTCTAATCTGCTATGTTAACTCACACATGGCTAGTGGAGGTTAAAGTTCTGAAGGTCACTTTTTGGAGTTTAGTACATTTTGCTTTATTATTTTTTTTCATTTGTAGTCTTGTGTGCGTGTGTGTGTGTATGTGTGTTTGTGTGATTATGTTTACTAAGGTATAGTTTAAATACGTATAAAATTGACCATTTTTAAGTGTACAGTTTGATGAGTTTTGAAAAATGTATAAAATCATGTAACCATCACCACAATCAAGATGTAGAATATTTCCATCACTCCAAAAAGTACCCTTGTATCCCTTTTGCAGCCATCACCTTCCCTCATCTCCAGTCTGTGGCAACAACTGATCAGACAACGGTCCCTATAGTTTTACTTTTTCCACAGTATTATGTAAGTAGAATTATTCAATACACAACCTTTTCAATCTGGATTCTTTAGCTTAATATTACGCTTGTGAGATTTATCCATGTTGTTGCATGTATCAGTAGTTGGCTTCTTTTTGTTGCTAAGTAATAATCCTTTGTATGGATGTATAGTCAGTTCTGCTATAATGCTTATTTAGAGAATGAGAATTTATTCCAATATGATTGATATATTAGGAAACAGTTGGAGCCTAACACAGATTCTTCCATTTGCTTACATATGATTTTATCTGTGAAAAAACAGTGGGTGAACAAGCCTCACAGGAATACACAAAACACAGACATTTCAAACACCTACCAGCTACTTCAGTTTACCAGACGTCATGAGCCACACGCATCTACAACTGAAGTTCCAACTTTCTTTCTGATTTCAGATAGCCCTCCTTCTACCACTTTATAATAACTCACAGCTGCAACCCTTCTGACTCTCACTTCTACAAGCAAACTCCAATTTTTTTTCAAAGTAAAGTGCCATATTTATTGTAGTATTTATATTAACTATTTAACATGGGCAAAACTGTACTATCATTTTAATTAGATTTCTGTATTTGAAAGTGCACTGATAAATGTTTGAGTGTTGTGTGCTCAACCCCATTTCCCTTAAGTCCTGTGGTTTTTATTGCATAATTTGGCATTGTGCAGTGATTTTTAGGAATGCATGTGTCATTTAATAGCAGAACTGACTGTACCACAATTTGTTTATCCATCTACCACTTGATGGACTTTTGGATTTTATTTTGAGTAAAGTTTGGAGAAATTTTGAATAAAACTGTTATAAACATTTGTGTACAAGTCTTTAGACATATAGATGAAAATAGTAGAAAGTCAGAGGGGACAAATATAAAGATCCTGATATGGATGGAACCTTGACCATGTCTGTATATAGGAGAACTTGGCATGGAGTTCACTCTTCATTTATACTCCAAACCCTCAGCTACCTGTTGTATTTAGTGCCACCAACATATTTATTTTCAAGTCTAATAGTAGTAAGAAAGGATAATGGGGAAAGGTAAAATGTTTATTTCTTTTAGAAGCAAAATTATAATATTTAATACACTTAGATATGTAATATGTCTGTTATTTTCTTTATTTGTTCTTGACTTATGAAGAATATAAACCCTTATATAAGCTATGTATATCTTTTCTAAAAGTGGGGAAGTAGTTGAGGATTTCCTGTCTAAGTCATAGAGTTCTGGTGTAATCTTATGAGTGGTTATTCTCCTTTATTTTCCAGCAGTAGGCAGCATCACTACTCTCTGTCATTTTGAAATTTCCTGTTGTAATTTACCAAGATGCTGACTGGGATGGATCTTGTTGCAAAAAACTGTTGTCTCATTCAAAAAAGACCATGCCATATATCCCCTGCAGAGAGGCCATCCCCTAGAGACAGATGGTGCCTACTTCTCCCCATACCTCTGGTCTATCGAAGCAGGAGATTTTATTTTAGGGACTATAAATTATGGTTTAACTTATAACATATTATTTCAGCTTTGGCTTTCCAGGATGCCATCTCCATCATAAGGCATGTTTCATTGCAGTGGCATGTCTCCTCTTTTTTGTTTTTTCCTCACTTCTCCAGTTTTCCTAAACTTCCCCTTTCATCCCTCTAATCAGTATTATTGATGTTCAAAAAAAAAAAAAAAAAAAAAACCAACAAAAAACCAAGCAACACAATGGCCATGAGTGCAAGCCTTACTTTTAAACAAATAAAAACATCTCTGTTATATAAAAGGTTATAACATAGTACAAAGATCAAACATTTGTTGAAAAATGAATATTTATAAATTTTTATTTGTTGATGGATTTGGTCCAATGTCTAGAGAGAAGATGTAATGCAGTCATTCAGTGTCACTTTGAATCACTATGAGATTTCTTAGAGGAAACATTCAATAGAAAATATAATTCAAAATTGGAAATATATAATAAAGGTGAAATAACTCAAATAAAATTTAAGTATGGAAGGCTCCAAAGTTTGGTTAATGGAAGGTAGGGTTTAGACCTATAAAAGTGGTAGCTTTTGGAGTTGCAGATACCATTCTTGCTCAAGTCCTTGCTCCCCAATCTACTGATGGATTTGGTTCTTTCTTTCTGGACCCCTTAGATTCAGCTTCAGATTCCTGATGTACACCTTGACCCAGGCATTACTGGGGTTGCACAGACCAGCCAACCTCTTTTAGTTTGGAAGCTGTGGAGAGAAGAATAAAGATTAAGGAGGAGATAGCCAGCAAGGAAACTTCTGGGCTGATGGTGGCCCTTCCATCCCTCTTTCTGATGTGACATCTTAGGGTCAGTCACTTTCTTAGAAATCAGCACCTATACCTCAGGAGCCCCAGTTTCTCTGAATATATCATAGGGATCTCCTCATACAGCTTCCTTCCTGCTGTTACTTCCTCCCCACTCTTCTTCTGCACTTGGCCAACTTCTCTTGGTTCTTTATTGGCTCTGGACTGGCTCAGAAGACACCCGAAGGTCTCTTTTGTACCTGAGATGGGTCAAGAGATCTGGGTATTACATAATTGTGCCCAGTCTACCCCCCTATATCCATGGGGGCTGCTCCTTTCCTTGGGGTTTCCCAGTTTCTCATCCAGGAATGGGCAGGAGGGATGGCTTTTACACAACACTGGGCTTAGAGCACTGGCTGCTGGCTTCATAAGAGTCTGTAAAAAATCTTGAGAGATCTTCCAAAGGGTATAAGAGAAGCAGCAGGAGGCTAAGGAGTCAATACCAATGGTAGGAGGAGGCACAGCAAGAAACTGAGTCATTCAAAGCTAAAGTAAAATCAACTTCTCCTTGCCCTCTACCCCTGAAAAGATGAGAAGGAACTAGGAAGACATAACATTTCTTAAAGATAGGGAACTCAAATGAACTGGGGCATGTTCTTTTTTCCTAGAAATTCTTTCTTTCTTCCTTCCTCCCTCCCTCCCCACCCTCTTTCTTTCTTCCTTCACACTCCCTCCCACACCTCTCCCCCACCTTCTTTCTTTCTTTCTTTCAACTTTCCTTTCTTTCTTTCTTTTCTTTCTTTCTTTCTTTCTTTCTTTCTTTCTTTCTTTCTTTCTAGGATAAAGGAAATCCATCTAGCCCATGATGTTACAGCACAACAGCAGAGCTCAAGCTGGGATATCTCTTATGTCACCCAAACAACAGGGTTTGGAGGAAGAGCTGACATATCTAAACTTACCTGCATCAATGGTAAATAAACAGACCTGGAGTATGCCTCTTGCCAATTATTCAGTGAATTTGACCTAAATTATCTTATTTATAAAGTGGAATTAACCTCTCTTGTTCTCTCTCTTTCTGAACGACTTGGTAGAATTTGATAGTCTGGACCCTTTTGAAAGAGAGACCAGGGTGATTCAAATCCACATGTTGAGTGCTCTATTTTCACTCAAGTGATCTTTGTCATCAGGGCATGTTTGATATAGATTTACCTGGGGCTAGAGAGGGTGACTTCTGGAAAAGACAGAATGGATGGTGGTCTCCCATAGTATTGAGGAGGTCTGGGAGCAGGGGGTCATGGTGAATTTCAAATGCCTCTGTAATGCTGGCAAGAGGTTCTGAGCTTGAGCATTAACACAGCTAAGAGAAGACATGGACACTTGCAGCTGGCACCTCCTTGGGTTCAGACCATTACTCCTTCTCTGGTATTGGAAGGTGGAAACTGGAGGTGATTGTAGGGGAAGAGTTTAATCACAATGTTGGTGTCATGCTGTGAGTTGCACAATCCAGTGATTGTCAATACCCTTTGGTTAACCAAGGGTTCAGAGTAATACTTGCAAGAATAGCTCAACTTCTCCATTGGTTGGGGGCACTTCTGAAGAAAATATTTGCTCAATTCATTGAGATCATTCTGAAGAAATTATTTCCATAGTTAGTGGGTGACAAGGAGTTGGTATTGCCACAGGCATCTTTGCAAGGACAGGTGTATCTATGAACTGTGGGTCAACTGTTTCTCTCCCATAGAGCAGAACATGCTGATGTTCCTTCACAACTGCTCTGGCCATGCAGAAGTGATATAAATGATGATGTCACTACAGTCTAAGTCATAAATAATCCTCAGCAGCTGGAATGAAAGAACCTCAGTCTAAGATGGCTTCCTCAGTCATATGTCTGATGCCTGGGCTGGGATGGTTGAAGGTTGGCTCACCTGGAGCTATCAGCTGGAGCCGTCTACATGTGGCCTTCCATGATAGCAGTCTTAAGACCCAAAGACAAGTGTTCTTGGTGAATAAGGTAGAAGCCGCATGGCCTTTTATGATCTAGATACAGAAGTCACATTGCATCTCTTCCACTATAAACTATTATTGATCAAAGCAGCTACCAACCTATCTAGATTCAAGGAGAGGAGACCTAGATCCCATCTCTCCATGAGAGATGCGTCAAAGAAATTGTGGCCATGTTTTAAAATCACTACGATATTTTATCTGTAAATATTTGCATTAGTTTCTTATTGCTGCTGTAACAAATTATCACAAATTTACTGGCTAGAACAACATAAACTTACTCTCTTACGTTTTTGGAGGTAAAAAGTCTGAAAAGGGTCTCACTGGTTAAAACCAAGGTGTCTATAGGGCTGCATTATTCCTTTTTGGAAGCTCTAAGGTAGAATCCATTTTTTTTTTATTGTCTTTTTTTTTTTTTTTTTTTTTTGGCTTCTGGAGGCTGCCCACATTCCTTGGCTACACCAACTTTGTGATTACATTGGACCCACTCAGATAATCAAGGATAGCTTTTCCATTTCAAAGGCAGTTGATTAGCAGTCTTGATCCCTCCTTGCTCTGTAACATAACATATTCACAGGTTTCAGGGGTTAGCACGTGCACATCTTTGGCAGGGCTGGCGGTGGGGACATTATTCTGCCTACCACAATATTTCAGTCCCTATCTTAAAAATAAGGATTAAAAAATACAATCACAAAACCATTGCTTATTTTCCATCTGTATATCCTCTTCAGTGAAATGTCTGTTCATGACTTTTGCCCATTTTCTAATTGAATTGTTCATTGTTTTTACTGAGGGTTCTATGTATATTCCAAATATAATTCCTCTGTCAAATATATGGTTTGAAGATATTTTTTCCCATTCTGTACTTTTTAAAAAAAATCTTCTTGATAGAGTCTTGAAGAACAAAACTTTAAAATTTTGATGAAGTCTAACTTATTAACTTTTCCTCTTATGAATTATGCTTGGTGTCAAATCTGAGAACTCTAGGTCTTGAGATTTTCTCCCATTTTTTTCCCTAAAAATTTTATAGTTTTATGTTTTCCATTTAAGTCTATAATCCCTTTTGAGTTAATTTTTGTGTAAGGTGTGAGGTTAGGGTCAAGGTTCTTCTTCTCCACCTCTTCTTCCTTCTTTTTGTCTATGTATGTTCAACTGTTCCAGCACCATTTATTAAAGAGGCTATCCTTCCTTCCTATTCCTTCTGTAAATATTTGGTAGAAGCCAGTAAGATATGAAGATTTTTTTGCAAAGAATTTTAATTACTGGTTTAATTTCTTAAAAGAAATAGAATTATTCATATTTTCCATATCTTTTTGTTACATAGTCTTCTTGTGTCAGTAAATTATATTCCTGATAAGAGAGAAAAGGGACTGTACTTTAAAAGAACAGCAAAATTTTGTAAGCATTTATCATCCTGAGCTGGGGAAGTACCTGGGGATTGAATTTTGAAGATGCTTAATTAAAGAAGCTGGAACACAAGAATAGATAAAGGAGAGCTTATTGACTTGGCGATACTCTTTCTGGATATAGAGTATAACTTCCTGATAAAGATCCCAGGGTTTGGTGCAAATTTATTTCCAGGAAAGCTCCAGAAGCCTGGAGAAAGCAAGGCTTGTACTGAATGAAGTTAAAATACCGGAATTGTCATGACAGATGGCGGAGGAAGGGATGAAAAAGTTCATGGAAGTGGGCATGCTGGAGTGTATATACTATGTGAGGCTGGAAGACCCACCAATTATATTCCATGGGAAGGCCCAGAGAACACATTGTTCACCAAAGCTATCAGGATTCATGGATGAGAGGGACACCAGCATCTCTAAAAAGTTCAGTGGTATCTCTCCTCTGTAGGCCAGAGCTGATAGTAGGAGTGGCTGACATAAAACTTGGCCCATTGATAGCAATAAGAATGATGCCCTCCCTCCTTGAATCTTCAAAATCATATCTTCATTAGTTTTGTAGAAATTTTAGCCATTATCTCTTTAGATACATCTGCTGTCTAATTCTCTCTCTCCTCTCATTTCAGGATTCCAATTAAGCACACAACAGATACCCCACGCTATCCTCTGTATTCTCCTATCCTCTCATTTATATTTTCCATTCTTCTGTTTCTCTTTGTTTCATTTTGCTGTGTTTTAACTTTACCTACATTTCTTCAGTTGTGATTAATATGCTGTGTTTTTATTTCAGTTATTGCATTTTTCAGTTCTAGAATTTATTTTGACTTTTACAAATCTGCGATGATACTCGTTATAGTTTCCAGTTCCTTGCCAAAAAGTTCAAGCTTTTTTTTTTTTTTTGGTAGGGGTGGGGGTCAGGCATTAGTTCCATCAGCATCTGGGATCATGTTAAAAAAATTTCAGAGTTTGAGATTTTCTAGACCATGCAGGTGTCTGAAGCTGGCCTCCTGTCTGTTGAAGGGCTGGTTCACTTCTAATTTACTTTTACTCCCAGGACATCAGCCCAAACAGAGAATGATTTCTTAAGGTGTTTTCATTTGGGCAGCCCTGGACTTTCAGTTTTCCTCCAGCTCATTGAGGCTGTGAAAGGTCCAGCTCACCTTCTCAGACACCTCTTCCAAATTGCAAACAGCCTCACTCTAGAAGAGGCATCTAATACCAGGCTCACATCTATGGATCTGTCTTCTCTAGGATCTTAAACTAACAATTCCTTACTCCTTGCTTGCCTAACTAGGCTCTCTCTTATCAGGGAGTTATGCATTCCTGGTAAATCTGTTTCAGGTGGAACATAGGCACGTTGAGACTATTTCCTAGTGGTTCGTTAAGAATGTGGGACTTGCTCTGGTCTGCAGTTCGACCCCACATTACTAGCTATGTGACCTTGGGCAAGTGTCTTAAGCTCACTGAAACCGTTTCCTCATGTGTCAAAGGGGGATAATCAGAATATATACAACACAATGATATTTTAAAGATTAGACAATGCATGGAAATCCCTTAGTATAGGGTGTGGTTCATAGTAAGTCCTCAAAAACTGTTAGTCTTCATTCTTAAGAAAGCTGAATTTATAAAAATCCATAAATATGCATGAGAGAATGCTTTGCTTTAGTGTTCATTTATGTGGTGGATTTCCCTGGTGTGTATACATTTGCATTTGTTTTTAATACTTTGCTTCTTTTTAGCCTAGGAGCAATGTGTCTCTGGTGTAAAGCCTGGTGTCATTGGAATGACAGTCATCCCCTTTCTCTTGCCTTCCCTTCTTACTCAGATGCCTCTAATCATTCCATCTCATTCCTCCAAACAATGAAACTGATTTATCAGAAGGGGGAGAACACAAAAGAATAGCCAGAAGTCCAAGATTTACTTTAGAAAACAAAAAGAATCTTTATTATCCTGACAGTTTTAACAGAGTAAAGGGCTCATACAAACTCGATAAGCATCTGTTGATAGGTTTGGTCCAATGTCTACCCAAAGACAGGAGCACAATCATTCACCATTACCCTGAATATGAGTCAACCACTGAATGATTGGGAAAGGGTTTGGGAATAAGAGGATGTTATATGATTTCTCAGAGAAAGCATCAAATTGAATAAAATGATTTCTAATATTTAACACCTTATTAAATTAAAGAAAGGTTTCAGAATGCAGTGAGTGGATGAGGGAAGGAGTCGTAAGAGAGGGAACTTCTGGGGTTGCAGGGCATTCCCCTACTTTTGTTCCTTGCTACCCTCTGGAACGCTGGACCACTGGACCAGTTGGGGATTCTCCAGGTAGCTGATGTATTCCTGAACCCAGGCATTGTGGGGATTGGCACAGATATGCTGGCCCTTTTTGGTGAGAAAGCTATGGAGAGAGCAGAGGTATTATATAGGGCATGCATGATCATCTGTAGCCCCTCAGCTTCATCCCTGTGGGCAGCTTAGAGCTAGTCCACCTTATCAAAGATTCATCTCCAAACCTCAGATACTATTGGTCCTTCTCTGAGTGACTTATGGACATAACCTAAGGCTACCTCCTTTCAGCTGTCTCTTTCTCTCCTCTCTTCCCTCTACTTCTGGGCACATCTTCCCTGGCTCCCTGTAGGTTCTATTTCATGTCAGGAAACAGCCCCAGTGGCCTTTTTTTGTGTCCTGCATGGAAAAAAAGGCCCCCAGAGGGCTGGGCTTTCCCAGGATGGCTGCTTATCCACCAGAGGGTACACTTGTGAACAACTACTCCCTGCTCAGACTCCTATGGACACTCTCCTGCTCCCATGTCCTGTGGCTCCCCAGGGGTGAGCAAGAGGACTGGCACTTACATAACACCATGTTTGGAGCACTGGCCACTGGTCTTAAAATAGGTAACCACACGTCTGCGGGGGATCGGCCGGGACGTGTAGGTGAAGCAGCAGGTGGATGCTACATTAGTCTTATCTGTGGGGGAATAAGAACAACAGGAGTTTCTCAGGAGCACAGGCACACCCGAGAGGGTCAGAAAGAAGTAGAGAGAGACGGCATAGCTCAGCCATGAGACTTGAGGGAAAAGGAAAGTGGAAATAATTTGACTTTGTTTGTTTTTCATTAATTTCCTTAGTCTTATCTTTGGTTTTGTCTCTTCATTTTGGTCTCTATCTTACTCTACAGGGAACCAAACTCTAGATATCTGCTTCCTTTTCCTAACTCTTTTTGGAGAAAATTTATTATTTAATCCATTAAATCATAAGATAGCTGAGGGAAAATAGGGACAATTCTTGCAACTCTGGGGAATAGCTAAGGTAGGCAATTCTAAAACTTACCAGCACCAACGAGATCTAAATAGGCCTAGACTCTACCTCATGCTAATAACCCAATAAATTAGACTTTAATGATCTCATCCAAAAAGTGAGATAAGATCTCTCCTAACTCCCATCCTGCAGCCCAAATCGATAGACTTTTTTTTTAACCCTCTTGAGGAAAACAAATGTTTTGAAACCCCATTCGAGGTTTTCTAATTTCCCACGGAGGTTCTCAGGCCAGAGCACTTGGAAGATGTGGTCTGACTTCTGTCCAGAGTTCGGGGAGCAACTGTCCTTAAAGGAAACTAGACAATATACTCACTTTCGTTATAGGAGCAGAGGGCCATAGTGCAGAGGAGGACAAGGACGGTAGCACCAAGGACCTTCATGACGCTGGGCAGGCAGAGGAGTGTGGGCAGAACTGAGATGGGGCTTTGGAATTCTCTACTGCTGCCTTCTTTCTGAGATCTTCACTCTCTTTCCTCCTTTTATAGGCAGCCCTGGATAGTGGGAACATAGAAATCGGAGGTGCCTAAACAAGAAATTTTAAGTATAGTGTTGTCATGTGAGTCGTACAACACAGGATTGCCTAGGGTTACCAGAGAGGTTTAGGGTAAACACAAGAATGGTTCAGTTGCTAATTTGGTTGGAGTGCTTATTGAGGAAGTTGTTTCTCCAGATGAGTGACCAGGAATTGACATGATCCAAGGATCATGCTTAGCTGTTTCCTGTTCACATGACAGACATCTCTCTGAAGTAAGTGGTCACAGCCCCCTTCCATAGAGCAGAGCACTTTGATGGGCTTCACAGTGTTCTGACCATATATATGTGACATTTGTAATAATATCACTGAGTCTCAAGCAGTATAAGCCAAGCTAGCCACACCATAGATGGAAAGAACAGAATTGGGAAGCCTACACTGGATGTGGATCAACAGCAGTCTTAACACACGTCCACACTCTTTGAACAAGAAATTCTACTTCCTGTAATTTATCCTATGGAAATGAACTCACGAATGGGGAACATTTTAATGACAATGTTGTTTGTTACAGCTTCTCTATTGTTAAATAAGTGACACCAAACTACACACTCCACAGTGTTGGAATGATAAAGTAAATCCACTGAGGGACCACTAGCCAGCCTCTTAAACAAATAGAATGACATGAAAATACTTAATTTTTAATATTAAATATTAACAAACAAGATGCAAAATTTCATATGTAACTTTATTTAAAAAATCCTGGGAAGAAAATAAAAACAGAAAGAAATAAAGCTTCTTACCTATGCCTATAGGATCCTCACCCCATGTCCCATGGGTTGTCTCTCCCCACAAGCCCTGCTTCTCTCCAGGAAGGAAGAATAGTACTGACATTACATGAGGGTAGGAACACTGACCATTATTAGTGTCACCGTGATTATCAACATATTTGTGATGGCTTTAGAGAGAAGCAAGGGAAGCGGCAGGCAGTGGGGTGTCTGCCCTGTCCGCGAGTAAGTAGCAATCGAGAGCCTGAGAAAAGCCAAGTCAACTTCTTCCACCCTCTAAGGGGGCCAGCAAAAAGCTGAGGGAGATGTTTCTGCTCAGGGCTGCGAAGTAGGGCACAAAGGGAACCAAGGAAGCTAAGCATTTCTTTACCTTGAATTTTTTGACTCTCTGCCTCTGTCTTAGCCTCTAGCTCCCTCTTCTGGGACCAAAGCTATTGGAACAGTTGACCCTTGTTCCATCTCTTTTGGGGAACTTCATCTGGTCCACAGATGATTCTGTAAATCACCTCAAAGGTGGATCTCCTTGGGAGAACTAAGGGGAATCTGCCATTTGGCTTATCCTAAGAATCAGATGGACCTGGGTTTGAATTTTGTTAACGGTTGAGTTAGCCCTCAATTTCCCAACTAAAAATGGGTCCTAGCCTTCCTCAGATCCAGAGACTAGTGAACAAATACTCCCTGCTCAGACTCCTACGGACACTTCCCTGCTCCCATGTCCTGTGTCTCCCCAGGGGTGAGCAAGAGTACTGGCACTTACATAACACCATGTTTGGAGCATGGATAGATAAAATTCTTTGGGAAATAGCCCAGAACATTTTGAAATGTTCTATGTTCTTCACTTTCACTTAGGGAATCTCAAGCCATAGGACTTAAATGATAAGGTTTAGACATCAGTCCAGAGCGTTAGGACACAACTCTAAAAGGAAGAAAGGATGAGGGCTGAGAGAGCCTTGTGGTACAGATAATACTTGTGAGCTGAGGGCCATGGAGAGGAGATGTCCACAAGGGCAGCTAGGAAGAGTTTGCTGATGTTGGGCAGGCTTAGGAGTATGGGCAAAGCCAAGGCAGGGCAGGGCACTCACTGCTGCCTACATCTTTCTAGTGTTCAGCCTTTGTCCTTGCTTATTTATAGGCAACTCTAAACCATGAGGAACTGGTGGCTGGGGATGGCCAGAGGGGAAGTTGGTGTCATGAGTTGCACATGCTGGGGTACCAGGGTCACACAGAGGTTCAGGGTATATAAGAATAGCTTGATTGCTCACTTCTTGGGAGTGATTGTGTGGAAATGTTTTGGACAGTGAGAAGAGGAGAGATGATGTTAATGTCAGAGGTAACATAGAGAGGTCTATAGATTAACAGGAGCCAGTAGTTGTTATCACTGAGGTACCAAGCTTAACTGTTTCCTTTGATCAAGAACATCTCTGTCTATGAATGGCATCATTCTCTTTTCCCTTCCACAGAGCAGACACATCTAAGGTTCTTCACAGGTGTTTTGACTGCATAGATGTGACATATATAATGATACCACAGAGTCTTAAGTAGCTTGAACCATGTTTGATCTAGACCCAGATGGGTAGAATAGAATTGTGAAAGCCTGGGCTACAGACATGACAGGAGTGACAAGGTCAGCTTTTTAAACATTCACAAACATTCATCAAACATTTACAGGTCCCTACAATATGCCATCACTGTGTTTAACAGTAAGGCAAAGAAATGATATGGGGTGTCTATATAGATCAGGAGCCTTGAATGTTCTTGATGTTCTTGTTTTTTGACACAGAAAGTCTATAGTTAGGAAAATATTCGACAGAAATAACATTATTTATTATTTATGAAGAAAGTTTTATGCACGTAGACGTTTGGTACAGTTTATTTATAACAAAAATTGGAACCAGTTCAAGCGTGCTATAATAGTGCATAATAATAGTAATGCAATAGGCAACTCTTAAACATACTGGAATGATTTTTAACAGTTTTATAATGTTAAGTAAAAATAAGAAAAATACAAAATTACATCTATAATGTGACTACGATAATGACCCTCTAAAACACAAAATAAATAAAGGAAGTAAGCGAAGAGAACTATCATGAGCCTAGAAAAAATGCACTTGAAAGAAGTAAACCAAAATGTTATAGTGGTTAGAGTTGGGTAATAATTTTTCCTACCTTCAAGAAAAGAAACTTTGCTCAGATTATGCCTCAATAGATGCCACATTAAGACAGGGAGAATGCAGAGGAAAACCTCCCACATCCTTACTTGTCCTTGCTTTGCTGTCTACCTAGCTTTCAGAAACAAATGTTTTTGTTCTTTTCTGTATTTTATATATTTTTAAAATTAGCTCTTACTACTTCTGAGGGGGTAACCTACAGTTCACAGAATAAATCATGTAAAAAAACCCAATTTGAATTAAAAACACTAGTAACGTTACTTTTTCTTTACTCCTAGTAACGTTACTTTTTCTTTACTCCTAGTAATGTTACTTTTTCTTTACTCCTATGAGACTCCCTCCTGTGCCAGTGCATGAGACTTTGTGACAATGTGATGCCCAAGCAGTGATAGCCATTTTGTAACTATGAGGTGATAAGTCCAAAGAAGAAAACCAACAAAATGATGAGGAAAGGGAGAAGTTTTAAGAAGAGTCCTTGATGACATCATCGAACTGTCAGACAAACCCTGAGAAGGCCATCTTGACTTTATAAGAAAGCAAAATGTTCTAGGATTTTTGAGGAATGAGGACTTCCTATTTAAATTGGTATACTCTCTGAGTTTTTAAGGGCTAATTATTTTTACAAGAAGTGAATATACTATAATTTATTTAATTGTAGACCATCTTTTTAATTGTTACAAGCAAGCTGTGACAAACACCATTATGCATGCAACTTTCTTCATCTTTGTGTTTATATCCATAGGATAGAGCCCTGGCAGAGTGCTTTGCTTGTCAAAAGTAAAAACATTTTAAGGCTCATCATTGATATTAGCCCCCATTTGGCCCAGCTAACCCAGGGACCAGCTGTTTTGTGTTGGTCTCAGCCTATCAATAGTGATACTAGAAGTGCCTGGGGGCACTCACCTGGGCCCATACTACTTGTGGCAAGCCCTTACAGACATTTCTCTGATAGTAGCTAAAGTGTGGCTGGACCTAGCTCTGTGGTTCTTATTACAGTTGCAATATACCCTTCAGCAATAATGATCAGAGAACTTTGAAAATACAAGTTTTATTACCCCCAAGTCCTAGAGGGTACACAGCATGCCCAGGGCCACACACCAAGTTTGTGAGTAAAGAGCGTGCATCTGGGGTTCTGCCTTTATTGGGGTCAAGGTAGAGTGCCTAGGGTTTTGCAGGTTCACTCTTTATTGTCGAATTTTAAACATTAAGTGGCAGTTAAAGCCCAGAACGGAAAAAGTAGAGTCAATCAAGTGGTAAGTTATTTAAGTCAGCCAGGGCTTTCTACGTATGGAAATTCATAGATGGGGCAGCCTGGCTCTTTATCTAGTTGTGTGGCTGGCAATATGTTTATTCAAGATGGATATCTTTGAAATAGATGTCTCTGCAATCAGAAGCTTAATGTCAGGCACTTACATTACAATTAAAAAAAACTAATTGTCAGGCACTTAACACTGCACAGGCCTATTGTGAAATTCAGTGAATGTTTGATAAATGAGCCACAGTCTGAAAGGCCAGCCTCCATCTCGTGCCCTTCTGTAGCAGAGGCTTCCTTCCCCATTTCTGCTGTCTCCATCCAGAATTTGGTTTTAGCTTGGGTCGTCCTTCTCAAGACTCTATGGCATTATCTATGTTACATCTATGCCATTGGAACAGCTGGGATGGATATCAAGAGGTTCAGCTCTTTGGGAAAATTTCTTGAGCTACAGATCTGCTCTTGTGAGAAGGTGCCAGCTAATGTGGTCCCAGGGTCACACCAGCATCTCACCTTTTCCCAATGTGGAAACCATTTCCTTATGAAGTAAGCAAACAAACCATGCTTGCAAATAGCCTGCACCCTTGTAGTGACCCAATGCTTTTTGGCTTATGCAACTCACAGCATGGCATGAATTCTTTCTGAATTTCTGATTGTCCTTCGAATTGTCCTTTATTCTAGGACATCCAACTGTAAAGTGAATCACTTGCAGACACTTCCACTTTTTACAAGTTACTCTCTCGACATCCCTTTACTGGGTTTTAAGGGGAGGAGAAGTGATGGTCTGTCCTCCACAAAGGTAGAACCCACTAGGCTGGCCACTTTCCTTCCCCTTCATATATCTCTATATCTATATATATCACAAACTTGTCAGTTTGCCTGAGCCAAACTGAGCAAGGGAGAAGAAAATGAGATAAGAGGCAAGGCAGAGAAAGGAGTGTTGGGGGCAGCTGCACTCTGACCACACAGAATCGGTGACCCTGTGGAAGGTGTCTGGGTTTGAGCCTTCTTCTCAATAACATTACACATAGACTGAGGAATCATATATCTTACTTTGTCTGGGGAAGACCCAGTTTATGCCAGTCATGGCAGCATAATTACTAACAGTATGGAGGGACTCTAAGAGCAGGAGCTGGTTGGTTGGTCTCAGGGCTGATGTCCACAAAGCTCCCTGGCTGTGTGAATAAAGGGTGCTGAAGTCCAGTCTGCACTTCATCTGTAAATTCTTGTACCTGGCAAAGGGCTAGGTGCACTTCAAGAAGATGCCTTTTCTTAGTGTGCTCAGGCTAGCAAAGGCTCAGGTATGCTGCCAGTAGTGTGAGCTGAGGGAAGGATGTTGGGCAAGATTTTACTCTCTTGCCCAACAGGGAACTATGCAGAGAGAAGAGTCACATGACCCCCCTCCATGCAAAGGAATGCATGTGCTTCCCGAGAATATCAGTGGCCTGTCAATATTAAAAAGCAAAGCAGAGATAACAAGCAGAGGGGAACAGGGACTGCATCTGTGAGCAGTCGAGATGTTTTCTCTTTACTCCATATCACCCCACATAGACCACCCCCTCCCTGCAATACCAGAGGAGTTAGGCCTTGAGAAGAGAGCTGGGGGAGGTATCCAGAACCAAACTAAAGCCTCATCACACTCTAACACCTCTGCGCCTGATTTGCACTTGCAGGGGGTATGAAAGGTAAGAGAAGAGATGAGATCAAATTTGAGATTAGAGTTTTAAACTGAATGAATTTTAATGATTAAATGTGACCAGAAAGTTATGAGGTCTGCCCAAGATGTTAAGGTAGAGCCAATGGTGGGAGAAAAGTTTAGTGTTTTACGTTCTATGTCAGGGTAGGACAAGTTATATGTAGGTAACAAACAAACCCCCAATGGATTAAAATAAAAGTTTCTCACTGGCCAATATCTGATATAGGTTAGATCATTGGTTCTCAAAATTTACTGTGCATCCGAATCACCTGGAAGGTTTGTTTAAACAGAGATTCCTGGGTCTCACCCAAGAGACTCTGATTCTGTCTGTCTGGGATATGGCTCAAGATTCTGCTTTTTTGGTGAGCTCTCTTAGGTGATGCTGATGCCGCTGGGCCATAAACTATACTTTGAGTAATACTGATCCCAGTATTACTGGGACTCAAGAATGCAGGATACTTCCATCTTGTAGCTATGATTTTTGAATGAGAAAGAAGGAGATAGAAAGGACATACTGCTTTTAACTGTCTTGGCCCTGAAATGACACATATCACTTCTGCATACAGTCTGTTGACCAGAATTAGTCACATGAGCTCAGTTCACCTGCAGTGTAGTAAAACATATGAACCAATGAGCATTACCTTCCCTGCCACTTATTCTCAGACAAGAGGCTAATTATTGAAAGAGGCCCAAACAATGTGAGCTTACAGTCCATGAGGGATGAGGGTCTTTTGCTTTTCCTTTTCCTTTTCCTCTGATTATTATAAGGTGAATGTTTAGTATTCATCTTACACATGAAGTATGCATGCAATATTCAGGCTGTCGAGATGTGGACTGAATCAATTCATGTGTCAAGCTCTATTGGGAAATATTTCAAAGTTCATGAGCCAGTTGTATAAGTTATCAGATGTTGAGAGCCCATAGAAGAAGAAAGGATGAGACTAGAGCTTCTATTATCACTCCTAATAATGCTGCCACACTTGTCATGAGTGGTTTGCTATAGTTTTGGGCAGAAGGAGGAATTTTTTGAGATCAAAATGTGAAGGGATTATAAAATATCGCATGGGAAAAGCTCTGCGTGCAGGTGTGTGTGTGTGTGGAGAGAGAGAGAGAATGGGAGAGGGAGAGAGAAAGAGAGAGAGAGAGAGAATCTTTAGTCAAAATGTACACCTTGGAGCTAGGCAGGGTAACTTTGTGGCTTTGATCTCTTGATACAATAGATAACATGATATTAATGAACATTCAAAAGTTCTCTGAGCCAGACTGAAATCTAAAAGGCTCATTCCTCAGGTAGACCCAGATCTTGAGCAAGTGCTTCCGATATCTCATATCATAATTGGGAGTGGGTTGTGGGAGAATGAGAACAAGGAGGGCCAAGAAGGGGAAAGTTTTTAGAGTAAGCCGCTAACTCTTAAAATCTTGTCTTTTGAATTAAAAAATAACATGCTGATATGTATACCATATCAAAGGACAAAGAATGGAAAATGAAAAGTAGAGATCTTTATTTCTTAAAAACCATATTTGCCAGAGGAAATCATATTTAACAGTTTGAGAAACATAAGATGTCTTTCTTATGTTTATGTAACTATGTATAGCTTTATCAAAGCCTATATTATTATATGTATTCTGAAGCAAATATGTGATAATATAGATATTAGTCTGATTATCAATACACATATGGGATGCATATGCTATATACATAGTTTTACATTAATATCATCTATATCTTTTCATCTCAATACACCTACATGTACTTCATCCTGTTCCGTGGTTTCAAATTTATTATATGGCTATACTATGATATTTTAAACTATTCCTCTTTTGATAAATTTGTTTCTTTTTTTTGTTGCTTTTACAAGCAGCAGGGCTGCAAAGAACATCATGTGCTTGTACCTTTGTGTCTTTAGATAGAGTTTCTCAAAATAGATTCTTAGAAATAAGATCGTTAGATTGAGGAGTATATACATTTTAAAATTTGCTAGAAACTGTGTCGTTGCTCTTCAAAAACCCAGACTACCAAAATTCTACTTTTTGATACTAAAAAATAGATGGTTTAAAACAAAATGAGGAAGAGCTTAGTGGTAAATCCTTATTGATTAATTCAGTGATTTTTGGTCTTCTATTTGCATGTAAATCACATGGGGGTTTGGTAAAAATCTAGATCCCCAGATCCAAACTCAAGAAATTCTATTGTGGGCACTTTAAACAACCATCCTAGGTATTTCTGGGATGCCGTGAGAAACAATGGTACAGATTTGCATTCTTAGTCATATTATTTATTAGCTGCATGACAGTGAGCAAGTTGTTTTAACTCTCCGAGTCAACATTTCTTTTCCTATCAAATGGGGCTAATAATAGTACTTAGCCCTTGGTGAAATTGTTAGGATTTAAAAGACAGAACATAATTCTTAAGAAAGCTCAATTTATTAGAAAAATAAATTTAAATGCATGAATGTTCATCAAGAATGAATTTACTTAGTACATATACATTATAAACTAGGTATATAATATTCTGTAAAATAATCATTGTTTTATTAAATAATGGTTTATTTGTATTTTTATTATTTTTTAATGTTTAATTTTAGACTTTAAGGAATATGTAGACACAGGTATTATTGTCGCTTCCTTTCTGCTGACTTCCCCTCTTCAGATTGTCCTACTCTTTGTCCCCCAACATTTTTTCTTCAACCAGAAATCCTGACTTTTTCACAAAACAAAACCAATAGACTCAATATTGATGATTTTATAGAATCGCATATTTTGATAAAATTAAAAAAAAATGATTGGTTTATTTTTAAAAATTCCATTATGTCACATAGCTTAACACAGAAATGGTAAATAACATTCTACAAATATTCATAGTTGACAGTTTTGAAACAATTTCCCTTAGAAAATGCTAAACATAACCACTCACCTACATACTGAAAATGTGTCAACCACTGTGTGATTGGAGGGGTATGGGGTGGGGTGGTGAAGAGCGTGTCAAAACCAAGCAGCCAAAAACATATGGAAACACATTACAAAAGTTAAATAGTCTAAATAAATTAAAATTTATATTAAGAATCCTAGAACGTGGTTGCTTGACAACCAGCCCATAGTAGAAGTAACTTCAGGAGTTGAAGGAACATTCATTCCTTGGGCTCAGGTCCCTAAGCCTTAATCTACCCACAGGTGTAAGTGGTTTCTTGTTGCTTCCAGGTTGCTCAGGGTTTCAGTTCTAAGGTAAATAATGTACTTTACATGAGGACCTACCAGGGTTGGCACAGACTTGCTGGCCTCTTCAGTATGAAAGCTCTGAAGAGGAATCGTGTTATAAAAATTGAGGAATCAGTAAGAGAATCCCTGGTCACATGTCACTCCCTTCCAACCTTCTCTGCCTGGGTTAGCACGGGGTCTGCCAGTTTTCTCAGGACCATTCCCCAACCTCAGATCCATAGACCTTCTCGCAATGACTTAGGTGGTCTTCTCAGGCAGCCTTTGTCTACTATCACCTTCTCCTCAACTCCCCCTGCCTAGGGCAGTTCCTCCCTGGCTCCCAGGCCCAGACCAGGGTAGAGAATACCTGCATGGCCTCTCCCTGTGTCCTGCCACCAGATTGGACCTCAAAGCTCGGGGTTTCCTAGGATGGCCCTCATCCACCTGCTGATGCCTTTGCAGGCTGCTCCCTACTCCAGGTCCTGGCTCCATCCCTACATGTCCTGCCTTTTCCCAGAGATGGGCAAGGGGACTAGTTCTTATGTAGCTCTGGCTGCTGGTCTCATAAGGGCCATCTGTTATTTTGCCAGAGATCTGCCAAGGAAACTTGGAAAAAGCAGCAGATGCTCCAGGGCCTGTGCCCACTCTGAGGAAAGGGGTAGCCTGAGCCAGGGCCATTTTTCATTGAAACAGGTGAGCCAGCTCCTTCTGTCCAATGATCAAGTCAGAGGAAAGAAGATGTAAATAGCATCATCGTTCAGTAGGAATGAGGAGAACTGGAAGGAGGTTGGGAATTTCTCATCTCATCAATTTTTTTCTATCTCTTATTTTTTTTTTTCCTAAGGTTTTATCTTGGTTTTGTTTGTTTGTGACATATTCCTTTGTTTCCTCATTTTGCTTGACTCTCTGTGTTGGTTTCTGTACATTAAATAAAACAGCCATTTCTCCCAGTCTTGAAGGAGGGGCCTTAGGTTGGAGGTAAACCTTGTCGTTCAACCTCACCCTAGCTCTTGGTTGTCTTTTGAATCTTTGTGATTATCCAAGTAGCCTGATTTATTTTTCCTGGTTGTTCAGAGTGTGCCAACACCTGTCGATGTCCCAAAAAGGGGTATCCCAGCACCTGAATTCAGGCTGATTGGAAGCCAGATCCTCAGGCAGAAGCTTTTAAAGGATGCAAATATATACAGCCCAGCGGGACTGCAAGTATAAGCCCTGCTGGCCACCAGACCAGGTGATCTGGAGGTATCCCTTGGGTGATAGTCACAAAAATTGGGGCTCCAGATGAGTGTATAAGCTCCTTTCTGAGAGATATCAGCGAGATGTAGTGAGGCAGAGGGAGAATGCAAAGGTGGTGTCCCCTGGCCTCCATTCCCTGGGAGCACCTGTAGCCTCTAGATGTGTGCCTAACCCGAAGTCTGCCCCTCAGGCCAAAGCACCACAGCCAGCAAATGGGCTTTTACAGAGAGACTGGGGTGTATTTCAGTCTGTTGTTTGTGCAGTGCCCTGCAAGTGGTAGCCTATTCTCCCCATTGTTATAGTCTTTCTGATCGTTACAGTCCCATGGGACCCAGGAACTCAAGTGCCCCTGCCTCGCTCCTGCCAATAGAGCCAGATAAGATGTTGATGGGGCAGCCCCTGAGTGGCAGTCACAAAAACCCGGGTACCACACACGTGTAAGAGTGCCCTTCTGGGAGATACTGGTGCTGTGGAGCGTGGCAGAGGGAGAGCATAAAGATAGCATACTCTTGGGGCCGGGGAGAAAAACAGTGGCACCTGCTGGTTTTAGCAAAGCGGAGGGAGAATGCAAAATGGTGCCCACTAGTTGGAGGGTAAAGACGGCACGTGCTGAGGAAAAAAAAAAGTCTAGAGTTAAAAAATAATAATAAAACTGAAAGAAAAAAAGGCGCCAGCCAGCTTTAGCAAGGCCAATGCTCTAATGTTAACAGATGAACAGCATAGGAAATGCAGTCAGCATTAATGTAATGGCTACGTGTAGAGCCAGAAGAGAGACCGAGCAATCAAGGGGATCGTTTTATAAACCATATAAATGTCTAACCAATGTACTGTATACTTGAAACTAATAATAAAATTTTTTAAAAAATGATAAAGATTTTTTAAAAAATGAATGTCTCTGACATAAAATCTGGGCGCTTTCAGAAGGCTGCTTCTGCACTGGGCCCTGGGGAGAGTCTGTGCCATTTCTCAGTTCCCTACAGGCTTTTGGGTGTCTTAGACTGGGCCTGTTGTTTTTCAAGGCCAGATGTTTGGGGAGCTTGTCTCTCAGGTGCAGAGCTTAAAAGTTGGTCGCCTGATTTGGAACATTAAACGCTTCACTCCTTGGGGAGAAGCTCTGGGTTTGTGAGCTCCCTCCTGGTTGCACAGCTGCATCTCAGCCTCTTCCACTCTCCTTGATGTGGCTCTTTTTTCATTTGCCCATGTGAAGTAGCTCACTGCTCAGCTAGTTTTCAGGTCTTTTTCAGAGAAAATTGTTCCACATGTAGCTATAGATACAGTGAGTCTGCGGGAGGAGGTAAATTCAGGTCTCTTTATGTCATCATCTTAAACTACATTCTCTATCTCCTATTTTTCTCTTAGTTTTGGTCTCTGTCTCTCTGTGGGACTGTAGCTAATGGAACAGTCTGCCTCTTGTTTCATTTCTATTTGGGAAACTTAATCCAGTCTAGAAGATATTTTTTCCAGCAAGAGACTGTCTCTGTAAGTCACCTATAATGTTGTACTGAGGTGAGTTTATTACTCAGCTGATCACTGGGAAGCAAGTGAAGCTGGATTCTGCCTCTTATGGAAAACCTACTCAATTTTCCCATTCCCAGAATAGGACAAGCCCCCACCCTGCCTTCCAGGTATATAGAATAGAAATCTATAACTCCTTTGGGAAGAAAAGTTCCCTGAAGAGATAACCCGGAGAATTCTGAAAACCCCTTGAGAAGTTCTCAGTTTCACCTGAGTGCCTCCAGACTTTGGTGATGATGGTCTGACCTGAGCCAGAAAGTGGGGAGACAACAGCAAATGGCAGCAGAAAGACCCTCATGAGAAGAGGCCTAAGATCAGAGGGCCATGGTGAGGAGGACAGCAAGAGCCCAAGACTCACTGATGCCAGCCTTCTTCTGGGGCCCAAGCTGTGTCCCCTACTCTTAGGTAAGCCCTGGACCATGGGAAGATGGAAACTGGGGGTGATAAGAAAGGAAGTGTTTAAGTGATGACTTGTTGACTTGTATATGGGGTCTTGGGTAACCACAGGGCTCAGGGTATTTGCAAGAATAGTTCCAAGTGCTCACTTGATTGGGGCTGTTGATAGGGAAGTGGTTTACACAGTGAGAGAAGTTGAGAGGTTCACATCACCTGGGACAACACTTAGCTGGTTTCTTCTCACTAGAGCTCTCTAATCATAGTTTCCCCCAGCAGAGCAGAAACACCTCTGTTATTCCACAGCCGTTCTAACTGCATAGTTGTTACATATGCCATGAGTCCTGAGCAGTACAACCCAACTTAAACTACACTCAGGTGGACGGAGCTGTATTAGCGATGCCTGGGCTTCAGGAGTCATGAGAACACAGGCAGCCTTTCAAACACCTGCCCATTCCAGGGAGATTCATCAAGGGCCCCAATATGCACAAAGCAAAGGGCATAAAGATGTGTTAGATACGGATGCTAATGTACATAAGGAACTTTAAGGTGATCTTAGCCTTTGGCCAAGATAATCCATGGTTAGAAATTTATTTCTAATGTAAGTAACTTCCAATATGGAAAAAAGACTTATGCATAAGAATTTTTGTTCCTCGGCATATTGATAGCAATTTAAAATTGGACCCAATTTAAATCATCTATGATATGGAAATGGCAAAGAAAATTATGGCATCTTCACTTGGTTGGCTATTAGGGAGCCTTTACAATGTGATGACATGAGAAATGCTTATGTTACAATGATAAGTTTTAAAAAACCCAAGATGCAAATCATCTCATTTTAATTAGGACCCACCCAGTATCTGGGGAAGTGGCCAATTCCACATAGTATTTTTTGTGGATGCTCTTCCCAGGAAAGAAGGAGAATGGAAGCAGCAAATATGAGGTGTCCCCTGTTATCTTACCCTTTGGCCATCTAATAGTAAAGGACTCCCTTCTCTTCCTCAGTATGGGCAATTTCAGTAATGACGACTCATTATTCTGAGAGTTCTTTCATTTTCTCTGTCCCTGGTCTTCTGCTTATATGAAGCAGGGTGGGTGGTGCTTGGTGCAGGCCCATTTCTACCCTACTTAGTATGTCCTGGAGCAATCATGTAGCTTCATTTTTTGGAAGTTACTTTGGCACCACAAATTGCTGAATGTCTGTTTAGCCTCAGATTTGGGCAATAGTCATTTATAAGGCAACAGGAAATACACAAGTCAGCATTTAAAAACAATAATTCAGGGTAGTGGAAGACTAACAGTTTCTAACCTAGACAGCAAAGGAGAAGAAATGTCCATCACATACAAAGTGTTAGTATTCCTTATATATCAAGAAAAAAATAATCCACAGGAAAAAGACAAACATGTTATAATGAAAACATGTTTTTCCTGACCAGCATCTATTCTACATCCTTCCTAATGCCATAACCCCATAGTTCCTCTGGGAAGCCACTCTTCCCTGTAATTCTTACGCTATACATTTATGTGAAATTCATCCAAACTACAATCTAAGAATTTGGCTTTATTTGCTTAAGCAGATCGATGAAACCCATCCCCATAGCCACAGCAATCGATTAGGTATTGGATTTCTGACCTAAGT
Organism: Pteropus medius; assembly: GCF_902729225.1. NCBI lineage: Eukaryota > Metazoa > Chordata > Mammalia > Chiroptera > Pteropodidae > Pteropus > Pteropus medius. Next base: position 8,284,012 of record NW_024349799.1, on the reverse strand, counting down.
CGGTCAAATCTATTTTTTTCAATGGGGACACAGCCTCTCTCTACCTTGAAGAAAATGAACAAGGAATCATGTAACACTGTAAGGTACCAGCAGCCATCCTGGGACTCTCGCATGGAAAGGGCATCAGAAAGAGAAGCAAATAGGGCCTGTGTGATGTCACAGGGCTGCTCGCTGCATCCGGCCTTGCCCGGAGCCAGAGCCACCCCCATGCCCTTTGGTCTTGTATCCACAAGTTTCGTTTATTCAAGCTTCTTTGAGTTAGATTTGTTTGCTTGCTTTTTTTTAATCTTTGAAACTACCAGCAGCCCGAGGAATACAGAGTCCTGTATCTGTGCAGAGGTACAGGGTACAGGGTCTCTTAAAAGTAACAGCCCCTGACTGAAGTATGGGATTGGCAGAACTGAAAACGTAGGAGGCAGTTTGGTGAGGGCTTTGTTAAATGGAAGTTGTTTTTAAACTTTGTTGTGCATAGGAATTACCTGGAGATTTGTTAAAATACAGATTACTGTGCCCCACCTTCTAAAAGTGAGGAGGAGGGCTCATAATTTGCATTTCTAATGAGCTCCCAGGTGTTGCTGTACTGTCATCTGGGCACCACCTTTTGAGAACTGCTCTTGCATGGCATTGCCGCACTGTTGGTTGAACTGTGGTCTGTCAAATGTCAGTGCTAAGACCCTGTGCCAGATACTAAGGCTGCAACATTGAGGAATTTGATAGGTAAGATTCTGATATTGGAATATAATAGGTACTTCTTGCATCTATGAGTAAATGAGTTTAGACTGCTTTGAAATGGGCTCTTCCAAAACTGGAAAAGAAAAAAAATTGGCTTTGCTAAGAAAGGCCTTTCTAACGTGTTGACTGTTTCCAATAATCATGAATCTAGAAGGGCTGTAAATGTGGAAATTTCTACTCCAGGCTAAAGTTAGTGACAGCAGGAAGGTGAGAAACTTAATAGGAGAGAAATCTGGGGTCCAGCTGTGGACCTAAATCCTGCTCCCCACCCTCTCTTGTGAAATATTTGTCATCCTTACTTAAAATGGACAATCAGCTCCTTGTGAAGGTGTTGGGAGGATGCAGCTTTGTGTTGGGCCTCAAATATTTATCATTTCCCCATGTTGCCCCACCTCTGCAGGGGCCAAGATGGACGCAGAAGTCTCTTAGCAGAGGGCTGGGAGGTAGGGGTATAAGTGTGAGTGTAGTATTGAGACTCAATACCACACATTCCCAACCCCAGTTAAAATGTAAGATAAAGGATTGGACAAGCACTCTGCATTTGGTTGTCTAGCTCATGGAATTGACTAGAAGCAAAGAGATCAGAAACCTACTATTATTAAAAGGCTTCTCATTGCCAAAGAAACCACAAGACTAGCCCCAAATGACCGTTGATTACTCAACACCTAAGGCGAATCCCAGGCTTCTAATTTATATGGACAGGAAGTAGGCAGCTCCCAGAAAAGGGCTCTTCCCCAGCACACGTATGTGTCCACGGAGGACATTCCCCAGGAAGGTTAACCAGAGAAGCTGACCAAGGATCTCATGCATGTCTCAGACCTTGCAAGGCCCTATAAACTGGTTAACAGTGCAATCCTCATTCCCCCTTCCCTCACAGAGGTCTTCGTTCTATTACTCTGTTCACAATACTTGTATTTAGGGAATGTTGAGCTGATTAAGCTTCTCATTTGGCTTTGGGTTGCTGGGCCTCGAGAAAAAGTTCAATGTAAATGAGCAGATTTGTTTGTCCCAAGATGCTGGAAGCCAACAGAGGAGAAGTGGCAACACTTTCCCTGCGTTTTTGGAGACAAAGACTGTTCCTCCCGTTCTCCTGACAATGCCTTCACACTTACCACAGGTGTGGGTGGTAATGGTGTTAGGGGAATAGCCCCTCATAATGGAAGGGGATGATTATATGTTGCTTGGAAGACGCGCGCGCGCGCGCGTGTGTGTGTGTGTGTGTTTGATGTGAAAGCCTTGGGCAAAAAGACTTGTTTATTGCACTGCCTTCATTATATAAAAGACATTATGGCATCAAGACGGTTATGACTGGCCCAGCTGAGCTCTATCTTCTCTGTGTCAACTTAGAATCCTAATCAGAAAATCGTTCTGCTGGGTAGAATATCATCCATCAAAGGGTAGGGTAAGATAAGACCAGAGAGTTAAGCAATACCTACTCACTAAGAAATAAATTGAATAAAAAGGAACTGCACAAAATAAAAATGAAAAGTACCCATTCCTAAAAAAGTAATATATTAATCTCATTTCCTCTAAGAAACCGCAGTTAGCTATTTACCTTTCCAAATATTTGCAAATATCTATATTAATATGACTTTAAAAAATAAAAACAAAAATAATGTTTTATACATACAGTTCTGTAGCATACATGTAAGAGTATATATGCATATAGTAGATGTAAACAGATATACCTTTTGCACATAATATTATGGACACTTTCCATAAATATTATAGACATGTATTCTTTTTATTGACTGCAAAATATTCCATTGGTGGGCATCTCAATCCTCTACCCATTTAATCCTTTACTGATGGTCGTTTCCATTTTACTGTTTAAAATCACGCTGCGAAGAATATCCTTGTGCCTATATATTTCTGTCCTTTGGTAGGGTCGCTGCAAAATAGATTCCTAGAAATGGAAATCAGGTCAAATGATATCTAGGTCAAATAATAAAAGTGCATTTTAATGTTTGCTTAATAGGAGTGTTTAATTGTACTGGAAAGAGTTCAATCACTAAAATTCTAAACTAATTTTGGATATAAAAATTATTTTATTTTATTTTTTATTTTTTAATTAAATTTATTGGGGTGACATTGGTTAAATATCATAATTACATAGGTTCCAAGTGTACAATGTAATAATACATTATCTGTATATGCATTGTGTGTTCACTACCCAAAGTCAAATCTCCTTCCGTCACCATTTACTTGACCCCCTTTACCCTCATCTATCTCCCACTTCTCAGCCCTTTCCCTCTGGTAACCACTAAACTGTTGTCTGTGTCTATGAGTTTTTATTTGTTTGTCTTGTTCATTTGTTGCTTTCTGTTTTATAACCCACATATAAGTGAAATCACGTGGTTCTCATCTTTTTCTGTCTGACTTACTTCACTTAGCATGAAATTAGATTATCTTAAACAAAATGAAACAAAATCGTGACTCATAAAATTTTATACATGTTTTGGTTTTCACATGAGTCTTTTGAATTTCTCCTTCTTTGGCAAAAAGGACCCTGGCTTAGTGTACATTTCTTATAACTCTAGCTCAGGCAATCCATCTGTTAAATAACTCAGCTTTCTCAGGAAACTTATTATGTAGAATCCTCCTCCACATGTAGGCTGGTTGTCTTTCCCTTTCACATTAGTCATTTATTTTGTGGAGCATGGGTTTAAGGAAAATAATGTGCAATATACCTATTACCAAATGCAGATATGTGCCGCATTTGGAAAGAACGGTAAATCCTGTTGACTATTTCAGTGGTTCTCTCAGCTGTTAACATGCATGTTGAAAACCTGATAGGCTTGGTACAAATATCAATTCTCAGGTTCACACCTAAAAATTCTGATGTGAGTGGCTTAAACAATCATTGCTTGCGATTTGAGTACAGGTACATTGCCTTTTGAGAAATAACTTGACCAGCGGTCAAGCATAACGTATAGTTATATCAAAATCCAGTTTTGCAACTTAATTGTATCATTTACTTGCTGTGTGATCTTGGCTAAGCTGCTTAACTTCTCTGAGTGCCAGCCCCAGTTTACACTTCTGTCAGATGAGGATATTAATAGTACTTAAGCTATACTGTCTCATTGTGAGGATCAAGTGGACACTGCCTAAAAAAGTACTCCGCCTAGAGTAAGTCTCAAATATGTTAGTAATTCTTATTAAGAAAGCTCGATTAATCATAAATATATACTACGGATATTGTTCTTAACGTTATCCATTCTAGTAGAGAATTTTCCTAGAGTGTGTACATTACGATTTGATTTTTAAGATATTCATAATTTCAATGTTCTGGCAATGTGGCTCCAGTGTAAAGCAGAGTATCTCTGTGGTAGCCCCCGCTTCCATCTCTCCTAATTTCTCTCCATTTCACATCTTCCTATTCTTTGCCTGTTATATTCCTTTCAACCAATGATCCTGATTTGCCAGATAAATGAAACCAAAATGAAACCAATGCCAGTTTACTTTTAAAAGAGCATCTTTATTATTTCTCTGGGCTGAGCGCAGCACTAAACAGAAAGATTTAATACATATTTGTCAGTCTGGTGGCTTTGGTGCCACCTCTGTCTAGAACAAACTGATGACAGTTCCTTAATTGTCACCAATCACAGTGCAAATGAAAGAGGAGGGGAAGGGTGCTGAAGGAGGTATCCTGAGATCTCTTGGAGCAAAAAGTCCCAAACACAGAGTGACATTCTAAATAAATTACGAAAATTAAATAGTATAAATAAATATACGTTTAAGTTAGGAAGAGTCCCAGAGTATGGGTTGGCGACAGCCCGCCCATAGAAGAGGTAGCTATGGAGGTTACAAGGGTGTTTCCAAGGCTCAGGCCCCTGCTCCCCATCGGGCCGCCAAGGTCACCGGGTTCCTTCCAGGCCACTCAGGCGTTCAGCTCGAGATCATTGACGTATTCCTGGACCCAGGCCTCACTGGGGTCAGCACAAACCTGCCGGCCTCTTCTGGTTTGGAAGCTATGGAGAAAGTGGAAGGATTACACATTGAGGAATCCAGCAGGGAGAACTGGAACCACCCTGACCCCTACTCTTTTATCCTGGGCAGTCCAGGGCCCTGCCCACTTTCTCGGAGATCCTCTGCCTATCTCAGTCTAGGCAGCTGCTCTCACTGACTCAGGGGCTCCCTCAGAGGATCCTGCTGCTGCCTCCTTCCTCTCACTTCCCTCTAGGCTGGGCCAGCCCTCCCTGACTCTGAAAGCTCCTGGCCAGGTCAGGTCACACCTCAGAGACCTGGGTCCTACATACTTGATAAGACATCCTAGAGGACAGGGCCTTTCAGAATGGTGCCTCTGGTCTGTCTGTGCCCTTGGGCACTGCCCCCACTCCACACACTTTCTGCCTCTCCAGAGGTGGGCAGGAAGACTGGCACTTACATGACACCGGGCTTGGAGCACTGGCTGCTGGTCTCAAAATAGTCGGCTATAAATTTACGTGGAAACTGCCGGGAGATATAGGAGAAGCAGCAGGAAGTCGGTGTGTCCGCGCCATCTGTAGAGGAAGGGACAGAATGAGCCTGAGTCATAGTTCAGAATGAAAGGCGAGATCTGAGATCTAGTCCCTGAGAGGGTGAGGAAGACAGGGAGGAAGACAGCCTTGCTCACAGCGTGGGCTGGGAGACAAGGTCACTAGAGGGCCTTAGGTGTTTTTGCCTAGAAATATCCCTGTCTCTGTCCTTGTTACTGTCTGTATCCTTCATTCTCTTTGACTTCATTGTGGGCGGTCTTTCCCTTTGTAATGCAGACATCCAAGCAGACTGTTCTCATCTCCCTTCAGGAAATTTTATCTGGTTCAAGAAGCCATACTCCAGCAAAAGGGAAACCTTGGACATCTCTCCTAAGATATCCCACGGACAGAGTTCTTGGCGGGACCTGGGTTGAGTAAGTGGAAGAATGACACCACTGGAAGGCAAGCAGACTTGGATTCTGCCTCTTACAAACTCATTTGCTTAGGTCCCTATTTTACCATTTGTAAATGGAATTGTTACTCTCCTACCCAACTTTGGCTCTCAGATATGGGGACTAGGCTAGCTAAGACTCTTTTATGAGATGAAAATAAAAGTCTTGCAGAAAAAAAGCAAAGATCTTTTGTAATGCTTTAGGAAATTCTCTATTTTCTCTTAGGGGCTCTTAAGACCACAAGAAAAGATGGATGTGGTCTGACCATGGCCAGAGAGGGGTGATACCCACAGCAACAACACAGACTCACATGGCGCAGAGAAGACCTGGCTGCAGAGGGCCATGGTGCAGAGAAGAACGGCGAGGGCAGCCCCGGAGACCTTCATGATGCTGAGCGGGTGGAGTGTGGGCTTGAGCGTCAAGAGAGCAGAGATGAGAGTGAGCTCTTGCTGCTGGCTGCGTCCTTCTGGAGTGCGAAGCCATCTCCCCTGATCTTTATAGGCGGCCTTTGCGGATGAGGAAATGGAATCTGGGGGTGAGGAGGGAAATTTTTAAGCATGGTGGTACTGTCATGATGGATGTTGCACAACTCAAGGTCCCGGGCAACCACAGGGGCTCAGGATATCCAAGAATAGCTTTTCTGAGCTATAAGTTTCAGCCCACAACTCGTGACTTGTTCTGGTTTCTTGTGAGGAAATGGTTTCCTCTGAGAGCAGGAGAGAGAAGAGTGTGTGTCGACCTGGGGCTATTCTTAGCTGGTCCCTTTCCATAGTAACTGATCTATACGTGAACTGTCCAGCTCCATCTTTTCCACAGAGCTGAAACTCCTGTGCCTCCTCAGCTGCTCTAACCACATGGAGAGGGTAGATGTGATGATGCCACAGAGAGTGGATTAGCCTCCCTTGCGTGCAAGAGAGGAATCCCCGAGAGAGGACTAGGAAGCATGAGGTCATGTTTCTGTCATTTGTTCATTCATCAAACAGTCACTGAATGACTAAGGTCACTGGGTTAAACACCAGTTGAGAATCATAAAGATCCATTAGATGTGGGTGTTCATGTTTCAGGAGCCTAAAAATATTTATGCTCATGAACCTAAGAACACATTTTTAGGGAAGAGTTCTGAAGAAACAAACTCAAATATGGAAGCATCTTCAAACATAAAGACATCTGACCCCACATCATTTGTACCTCTAAAATAAGGACACCTAAAATTTCCTTTATCAGGGAATGATAAATTATGGTATGTCCACTGGACTTTTTATTATTAAACCCTTAAACTGAAGTGAAGTAGCATAAATATAATCATAAGATCAGTTGTAAAAAAGTGAGATGAAAAATTGTACAAATTGTACAAGATGAAGAATTGTACAAATATATATGTAGACACATATATGATGAATATTATGACCATATATGTATTATATATGTATATATAAACGTATATATATATAAATATATATATAAATGCTGGGCATGGGAAAAATAAAAAGCATTGGAAATGAATGCCCAAAAGCATCAATAGTACTTATATATGTGTGATAGATCTATGAGTGCTTAATTTTCTTGTTTTCCTCTTTTTTCTGGAGTATTCTCACTTTGACCTTCCTTGTCAGCCCACAGATACACAAACACATTTTGTTTTGAAACATTTACAACATTGGTTGGAAGTAGGTTGTTAATTATTTAATTTTAATTTGAAAGACATTTTTGAGAAATATACTGAAGTTTTTGTCCAATGATCTTTGCTAGAATGGAGACTTGATTTCCATTTTTCTGACCTATTTTAAGGAACCCATATGATTACATAAATAATGCCACATTCAAAGCAGTTTTCTTTGCTTATTCTTTTCATTCATAATTTCAGTGGTGTGAAAGGGTTTACTTTCTCAATGAGATCTGTATTTTATCCTTTTCCATTCTTTATTATTGTATTGTTACATAATTAATAAGCATAGATCACATTTTATATTGAAAAGTAGATTTAGTTCTTTTTGATGGTCTGTCTTCTAGATGTTCCTGGTCTAGTAGGGGCAGGTAAAGTATATAAATGGGTAACCACAGCACTTAGCAGAAAGTGCAAAGATTTCTAGGAGAAAAATAAATGAAAGCTCAGAACACCAGGAGGAGGGAGCAATGATCTCTCTCGGGCAGGTTGAGGAAGGCTTGATGGAAGGTACGGAACTTTGATTGGGTCTTGAAAGCTACACGGGATTGGCACATACACAGATGGGGTGGTAGTAGAGGTCCAGCTGGTGCAGAGTCATAGGTGTGAAACTGCTATCTCAGCAGGAGTGAACAGTTCAGTGTAGCTGCAGACGGATGAAGCAAATATGGATGATGAAACTAAATTGGGGCCAAACCAGGAGAATTTTGAATTTCCCTAGCAGAAGTTAGAACAATGGAGGAAACAAGACATAAGCAAAGTGAGACTACACCTTAAGAATTCTGACCTCCCTGTGTCTATAGAGTTACTTCTCTTAAAACATATGAGCAGTGTTTTATCCCATCTCTATGATTGCTAATGATGGTTGTGACGGAGGCAAAGCAAAGACAAGATCAGGGGGCACCGGCAGATTTCGCTGAGGCTTTAGCAAGTAGTTGTGTTCCTTTGTTACTGTCAGTTCCTAAAAAGGAGTCTATCACTTGTTTCACTGGAAACTCTAGATCACAAATGATGCCTCCTCCTCACCCCACCTCCTCTGCCTCAGCTGTTAGTTGATACCCTAAGTTGCATTCCCTCCTTTACTTCTTGGGGGGGAATCCCCTTTATGATTCAGTTTCTGAAAGCTGTCTTCTGTAAGTTGGAGAGGGCAAGAAGAAGGAAATGGAAACTGCTGAATCAGTAACTTTCTGATAGTGCATCTTATTATCTACCTCTATGGTGACAGCGCTTACCGCATGGTGTTACAATGAGCTATTTCTCTAATTTTCTCTTCAAAAAATTTAGACCATGTCCTGTGGACTTTAAACCAAATTCATATCATGTCTTGCTGATGGATTTAAACCAAATCCTAGCACATGATGATTATGACATAATGAGTTTTATAACATAGTCTCTAGTTTTTATAATTTTATTCTTTTTAAAAAAGGTGATTCATTGAATATAAAATTCTATCATAGCGATTATATATTTGTAAGATTTTCCACACCAATCCTAAAGCCAAAAAATAGCCTTTTATCATATGTGTTTTATTTTATTGGAAAAGAACATACTTGTATGCAAAGTGTGTGCTTATTATGCACACATTGAATGAATAATGTTTGGGAGCCTTAGGATGGTTGAATTGGTTTTGAGGGGTCTTAGAAATTTTCTAGGAGGTAAATTGATGTTCCCAGGTAAAATGATTTCTCCAGGATCACACAAATAGAGTTGGTCAGTTTTATATTTCACTGTCTGCATTATCTCCAGCAATAACCACAATGCCTGACACAATAGAGCTTAATAAATATTCAGTGAATCACTGAATATTCACTGTTTTGACATGCAGTATGTGCTATGCTCAAAGTCCCACTATGGAGTTGAAATATTAATATTATATAAAGGATCAGAAAGGCCATGGTGTCAAGGTCTTGATCTTTGGGAGCTACCCAAGATCTCTTAGGAGGTGGTGACAGGAAGTCAACATGGTGGATCCATCAGCATGGAGGGGCTTGATTTGTGTCCTAGTTTTCTGGCTCATTCCAGCATCTTTGAGGCCCTACCTCTGTCCAGCAGAGTGTCCCAGCCACGAGTACAGAGAATTCTGGCTGAACAGTTCATGTTCTGTAATATCACAGCCTTTGTCCTGCTCTGCTTACCTCTTCTTTGCTTCCCAAGCCCTGGCCCTCCTGGATCGGTTTTCTTCCAGTTTCTGGCCCTGCAATTCCACTTCCCCAGGTGTCAATCTCAATTCCCTCCCTGTGATAACAGTGGTTCCCATGGGTGGGTTCGGCCCAGGTTTGGCCTCCTTTTGTCAGATGTGGCCTTGAGTCAGATTGCAGCAAGCTCAGCCTCCCCTTTCATGGGGGTGGAAACAGTATCCTAGGGGCCCCTTTCTGGCATCCTAGAGAGACAAGGTCTCCATGCAGCCCCTTCTCTCTCCTTGTCTATCTTGAGTTCTCGTCATTCCTGTCTGGCCATTGTGTGTTGTGTGTGTGTGTATGCAGTAGATCAAGGTATACATCTTAGTATTGGATTAGATCCTTTCCCCTGCTCCTCTACTCATCCTTCTGTACTCTCTGTTCAGCGAAAAGTGTCCCCTTCCATCCAGCTTCCAAGCAAAAAACTTGAGAGTCACCTTGGCCTGTCCTTCCCCTTCACCTCCTGCATCTACAGTGGTCCTTCTTTGTCTGCGGTTTTGCTTTCCTGGGTTTGTTACTGCAGTCAAGCATGGTCAAAATATTAAGTGGAAAATTCAGATATAAATAATTCATAAGTTTTAAATTGTACACTGTCCTGCTCCATCCCACTGGGGCCATAAATCATCTCTTGGTCTACACGCTATATGTGCTACCTGCCAGTTTGTCACTTAGTAGCCATCTCAGTTCTCAGATCACTGTTGGTATCACAGTGCTTGTGTTCAAGTTAACACTTATTTTACTTAATGTTGTCACCAAAACTCAAGAGTAGTGATGCTGGCTATTTGTATGTGCCAAAGAGAAGTTGGAAAGTGCCTCCTTTAAGTGAAAAGGTATGTATGTAGAATAGGAAAAAACTTAGTATAGATAAGGTTCAGATCTGAGGTTTTAGGTATCCACTGGGGGTCTTGGAACATATCCCCCACAGATAAGTGTGAGGGACTATTGTATTCAATCTATTGTATTTTGAAATTGTATATCTGTTTCTTACCATTCCCACTGCCATTGTCTTAGGTCAGGACCATATCACTTCTTACCATGACAGCTGTAACAATGTTCTACCACTGTTTTTTTCTTCCAGTTTGCCTCTCTTCAATCTGTCCCGTCATCGCACAGCATGCAAAGTGATTTTGCTGATCAGTCTCTGTCGCTTTCTGTTGAAAATCCTTCAAGTATTTTGCATTGTTTCCAGCATGAAATGGAAGCTTCTCTGTAACCTGAGCCCTGTCTTCCTCGCTGGCCACATCTCTTGCTACCTTCAGACTTCCTGGAAACCAAGACTCATCCCTCTGAACTACATGTAATTCCTTAAAAGTGCAGATCTCTTTCCTGCTTTTCATAAATGAGTTGTCAACTTGACAAAGCACAGTTTCCCCTTCTTGTAAATCACAAGGAAGAGTGAAATGCTTTAAGCACGAGTACGTCCTATGGCAGCTGCTGAGATTAATATGTAGAACAAATAAGAAAAATCACTATTTAATTCCCTTCATTTTCTAAGGAAAAGAGAGAAATCCATGGATTCCACTGTTCAAACACATGCGAAATGTAAAATGGAAAGACATTTTACATCATAATTACAGAACTTTGGCTGTTAAGCTTTAACACAAATTTATAATAAGCACATTTTCTTCCTTGGTGTCATTTCCAAATCTATCATGTATTAGCTGTGTGTTCTTCCATAGTTACTTACCTCTCTGTGCTTTGGTTTCCTCATGTGTGAAAAGGGATAATAATAGTATCTACCTCAGAGGATTGCTATGGGAATTAAATACATTAGTTTTTATAAAAGTATTTGAATATCAGTGGCTCAAAGTAAGTGCTATGTTTTAGTTACTGTTATCATTATTATCAAAATATTTCAATTAATCTATTTTATATATTTAAAAAATGCAGGTCCTTTGTTCTTTGCCTGAATAACCCCACCCCACGCTCTTTGCTTGGCTGATCATCTTCAAGTCGCAGCTCAATTTATAATAGAGAAAAGTTAGAACAACCTGAATGGCCTGACCTAAGTAACAGAAGGGTTAAATATAAATTTTGGTATAATGTTTTGGTATTTCCATGCAATGAAATATCATGCATGTTAATTTTGAAAAAATTTTTGAGTTCTTAATGACATGGGTAAATATAAAGTAACAATAATAAGATACACTAACAGTATTAAGCAACAATAGTAAAATGCTAAACTAAAGAATGCTGGGTAACTTTTGTTTTCTTATTTATGATTTCCTATATTTTCTAAATTTTGTATGGTGACCATGCATATTTTCTATTGAAAACAAAGCAAACTAGTATAAAGTTTTTTATACTAGTTTTTAGAAGCCTTTCTTAACACTTTACCACCACTTTCCAAGGCATGCATCCCCAATGCCTGACATAGTACCTGTCATATAGTGGGTACTCAATAAAGTTTTGCTGAATTACTTTTCTCTCTTTCTGGATATTTCAGTCTGGAAAGAGCTAGAAAGAGGTGTAAAAGCATTGTTTGAAGGAAGAAAGTTGCTTCATAAAGAATACTGAAAGTTTTCTTGAACTCTCCAAAAACTGGTGAAGCTTTAAGATTCTCTCATGAATTTAACATCCTCTGAAGTCACTGCCCTCCATTCCTGATGGCCAAAGAGCAGACTGTGGTGGGTGATAAAGGCCCTTTCCACTTTAAGAAGAGTGAGTGGCTGGCTGAGGGGTGGAGTATGGCCACCCATATAATGAACTACTCCAATCAGTTCACTGTCTTCCAGACACCATCCTGAGCCCTGCGCTTTGCGTAACTGTGTACTTCTTTCTTCAATCTACAATCCCATTTCCCCCAAGTGACTTGGCTCCCATATTGGCAAAGCCAAAGGATTTGCCTCTTTTTGGTTTATTATTGTGGCAAAATGACCAAAATATTTCAATTAATCTATTTTATATATTTAAAAAGTACAGGTCTTTTGTTCTTTGCCTGAATGACCATGTGTTCAGCTCACCTTGGATTTCCAGTCTCAAGGAATCACTTGCAAAGACTTCTCTAGTCTAAGCATTCCATCTCCTAGGGGTGCACACTCTCAGCCCCAACACCCAGTTGTCTCCCCAACACTCATGCATCTCAGCTCTCTCTAGGAGAACACAGAATGTCAGGATTGACCACCTCTACTACCTGCTCCTCAGCAGCTTTGTAATCTTTTCTGAGAGTCTGGCACCTTCAGAGAGATTCCCTACATGTGCTCTCTCAAAGGGTCACAGCTATAAAGGAAGTTTGATCATCTCAGGACCAAGACTCGGAAGACCTTGGATCTTGACACTCATCCTGTGCAGCCACGATCCAGTCTTTTAACTTCTCTAGGTTTGCTTCCTAACCTGTTCTGCAGCAAAACAGATTAGGATTAGATAAAACCATGGACATGGACATGCAGGGAGAAATCAAAAGTACCAGGCCTTTGCGAGTTCATATTACTGCTGGGGTTGCCAGCCCTGCCAGCAGTTTACTGAGGCTGGGACGACAAAATGACGAAACAGATATGAAAGTGCCCAGAATGGAGTTATGAGCACAGTGCCAGTCAAGGGTGTAGAACGGGAAACTTCTATATTACCACGAGTGAGGGGAAGTGAAGTTTCCTTATAGTGATTGGGCGGGTAACCCACAGAATGCATTTGGTGCTCCCTGGAACCATGGTTGACACCTGCTGTCACTTCTCACACCCCTAACTGGAAAGAGTTGAGTCCTAAAATAGTATCACTTTGATAAAAACCATTGGGTATGTGGGTCGAGGGCAGGGAAATTATCACGTTATCGGAACTGAGGGATCACATTTTGAATAGAGTGTCAGAATGACCTGTTAATTTTTACTTCATTTATCTAAATGAAGTTCACATCCTGACTCCATGTTACCTATCACACCTCTTCCCATTACAATTTGGATGCTTGTTAAACAAGTGTTTGTTTAACACCTCCTGTGTACACAGATATAAGCATAACATGGATTCCGCATCAAGGAGTTCGCTTTCCAGTGGGGGAAGCAGCCAAATAGATATGTTACAGGTGATATGATGGAAGTAGCTCAGGAGCTGTAGGAACATGGAGGGAGATGCAGAAGTCAGTTGGAAGAGAGGTCAGGAGAGGTTCTCTAGAGAAGATGAACACTTTTTTATTGTGTATTCAAGATGCATTTGTTATTCTTTCTAGACTATTACTTAGAAATGGCCTCAATGTACAAATCTTGGAGACCACTGATTTAGCTAAACATATTGGCACAAGCCCTTTGTACTCTTGGTGTGGAATTTTACTAATGTGAACACAATGTTATTGTTGGGACATTCATGAACAAAACATTTGTCTCCATGACCCAAAGATCAAATCAAGGCTAGGAAGCAAAATTCAATGGCCAAACTCATTATGTGGCTCTATGCAGACTCATCACCCATTCTTATCTATTATCATTCTCATAATACCTTAGAGGAAGGATCTACAAAATCTCTCCACAACTTGAAGATCACTACACCCTACTCATTTAGATGGAGATCTCCATGTCAAAGGCTCTTTCTTAGCATGCAGTGGGATCTATCCTTGACTTGGAACTATCAATCTACAGCCAAGGGATGGCTTTCTTCATTCTTTGGGCTCTCTGACATTTTGTTTCTACCTCTAATGTGACACTTACTTTATTCCATCTCATGAGATAGTTATTTTTGTCACTGTCGACACCATCACTAGACTAACAATTTTTCGATGGGAGGGATGGGGCTTCCTTCCTCTCTGCCTTCCCCGACAAAAAGCAGATGACATAAATTGGATTCAGTATAAATAGCATGGATAACAAAGCCTGTGAAGATCTCAAGGAACGCAAGATACACACTCTTTCCCTTAAAACGAGGTCCTTGATACATGGAGATAAAACTCCACCAACCAGGAGAGACCAAGAGAGACACCGGCATATGTGATATGAGGGATCAGAGAACGTTAGAGTTGCGGATAAGGGCCTTGGTAAAGATCAGAACATTCGAAACAAGTCTGACACAAAGAAAAGGGTGAGGACAGAAAGGATGGAGGAAAGAAATACAGTTTGTGTGTGTGCAGGTAAGTGGTGATGGACAGTGTGATGGGAGGTAGGATGACATTGTACTTTATTTAGTGATCCTGAAGTACTCCAAGATGCTGCTCTGCCCCCTCCTATCCCACATCTCTATGGTACAGCGGGGAGTGTTAAGGTTACTCAGCCCAGTAGAAGGAGGGCCAGGAATGAGACATGGAGTCCTGGCTCTCCCTTACTTCTTGGGACCAGGCTTGTGGTAACTCTGCAAAGACTGATGTGAAGCCTCCAGCTTCTGGAGGTGCCAACCACCAAGAGCAGCATCGTTGTCATCTACAAGCCCCTTCTGGCAGGTGTGAATGTTTCATCCTTCCTCTCGGGTTTACAATTCTCTCCTCAGTCTCGATCATTACCTTCGGTGTACCACTTCCCTCTAGGGTGCAGCCCACTTCTTCTCCCCTCCACCTCCTTCTTCTTTCCACTGTGATGACACCGCCCTGAAGGAGAGAAGCTCTGCAGAGCTCCTAACTCTCCGCTAGCTTCAGTTTCCTTATTGGCACCATGACGTCATCTTTACCCTGGAAATTCCACTTGCTCTCCTGTGCCCCCACTTTTGTCCCAGTCCTCAGAGTCCTTCTTATAAAGAGGGGATCCCGACTCAGTATCAGCACAGAACACAGTCAGGTTCTGAAGCTTCTGGGTTCTGTAGTCTCAGCTCCAGGAAAGCCTCTCCTCCACCAAGACCATGAAACTCTGCGTGACTGTCCTCGCTCTCCTCGTGCTAGTGGCTGCACTCTGCTCTCCAGCACTCTCAGCACCAAGTAAGTTTGTTCTTTCAGCTGCATTTCTACAGCCACTTTTCTAGTTGGGGCTGAAACAAAAGGGATGAGACAAAAGGGAACTGGGACGATGAAGTAGTTTGCTGTTAAATGTAGCGTCCAGCAGACATTCAATAATATTCAAGATCCTGTTTTCTTAAGAAATAGCAATGAGCAGACTTGTTTAAGCAAGCCCCCGTCTCTCTCTGTGCCTTGGTTTCCCCATCTGTAAAATGAAGGGAGTCAGACCTTACTCTGAGACCTGATCCAGCTCCATGACCTTCTCTTAGGATACCGAATTCTAAATAAGACTCTGAGTCAGGGTTGGTGGGATTGGATACAAGGGACTGTGTTTGGGGATCTGGTAGCTCCACAGAGATGCTCATTGAATATCCATAACTAGAAGCCAAATGATCAGCTCCTCGTATAGCTTTGATCTCACCCCAACCTTTCTTTCCAGTGGGTTCAGATCCTCCGACAGCCTGCTGCTTCTCTTACACCCTGCGGAAGATCCCTCGCAACTTTGTGATAGATTACTACGAGACCAGCAGCCTTTGCTCCCAGCCAGCTGTGGTGTAAGTATCAACTCCTGGGCTGCTCTGAGAGGCCAACGTGAGGGCAGGATTAGATAAGGGGCCTGTCTGGGGGCAGGGGGAGGATCAAACAGTAGAGAGGCAGGTCTCAGAGCTGAAGGCCTCACAGAAAGCAGTGAGAAACAGGTCATGAAGTCACCTGTTGAGTCCTGGAGGGGGCCGTGTGGAGCCAAGGGAGAAGATGGAGGGTTTCTGGGGAGAAAGTTTGCCCGAGGCCAGCATACCAGGGAAAGTAAAAAAGATGACAAGAAATATGGGCTGACTTTCTTAAACCATGCTTAGAAAATTTATTGCTAGGGGCAGTAGGGAATGAATGGGGAGATATAGTTGTATTGATTGTAAAACTCATTGGTTCCTAGTCTGGGCATCCTTAGAGGCCACAGCTAAATCCAGGGTGGAAGGTACAAGGAGTCTGGTTCCAGTACCACCCCAGGATGGGTCTTCCCATCCACTAGAGCTGTCCAACACAAACCATGGTCAAGCAGAGGGCGACATCTAATGTAGGCAAGGTCCCATGGGATTGTAATCTAGCTACTCCTTGTTTCACAGATTTCAAACCAAAAAGGGCAGACAAGTCTGTGCCAACCCCAGCGAACCCTGGGTTCAGGAGTACATGGATGACCTGGAACTGAACTGAGCCACTTCGAGCACAGGGGCAGGAGGCCTCCAGGGAAGGTCACCTGAGCCTTACTCTTCTCAGTGAGATGCGTCCTCTCCACGTTTACAGCGCCTCTCAGTCCCTGTTCCTTCTCTTAATTTAATCTTTATTATGTGCTGTATTATTGTATTTGGTGTTATTTTCATTATTTATGTGTTATTTTTGTTTGTTTGTTTTTGCCAAAGGACACATGTCCCCCATGGGGATGGTCTACCATTACTGTTTCTCTGCTATTGCGGATACGTGGATAATGCAGTTGATTCCATGTGTTTTCATAATAAAACTTTAATAAAAATGTAGACAGTTTCTTTGTGTTTTAATTTGATTTAGAGTGAAGAGAATTGCCTGATGTTATTAATAGGGACAAACTACAGTTTCCAAACACAGTAAGAATGAGAAATTACTGAGTACTTCATATGGGTGAAATGCTCTGAAGACACAATCTGCTTAAAACTTTCAACAAGGATTTTAACACCCTTATGAAGTAGGGATTCTCACCTCCCAGCTTTACAGATGAGGAAACAGAGGCACAGAGGTGATGTGACTTGTTAAGGTCTGTAGGTCTGCTTGGAGAGCACCATGAAAGATGACCCCAAAGGATAGCCGTGATGCTAAGGTTATCATTTCAATATCTTATAGGGAAGTTGTAAATAGCAGCAGCAGCACAACATAGAGGGCAGACAAGGTAGTTCAGAATCAGAAAAGTGGGCCTCCATCACTTTTTACCAGTGTACTGTAGGGTGGAGGTAATATTATCTACTTTGAAGGGCTGTTATAAGTTGATGTGTAAAGCACCCACCACAGGGCCTGGTATCTGGAAGATTCTCTCTTTCCCTCTCTGAGCCTTAGCTTTTTCACTTCCAACAGGCATAGCAGCTATCTTCCCAGGGTCATTATGTGAATTAGATGAGTTAATGGATCAGCTCTCTAAAGCCCAAAGGAAATGTGAAGTGTTGTCATGTGCACAGAAGAATGAATGTCAGATTTGGTTCTGGAGTGTTGTGGGAGTAACCTAAAGGCATGTGTCCTTAATAGCCTTTCAATCAGAACTTCCTATTACAAAGGTCAGAGAGAACATGGGTCTGAGATAGAATGCATGCACAATCAAGCCTTGATCCACAGGACATAAAATCGTCTATTAAAGCTGGCAGGAACCTCTCAGATTATCTGGTCCAGCCCTCTCATATTATGAAAACCAAGGGCCAGGGACAGGGAAGTGACTCGCTAAAGGCCACTGAGCAGGTGTGTGATAGAGTAGGATGGTCAGTGCCAAGTCCCAAGTTAGCCCTATTTTCTGTGCTACTTGCTACTCTGTGGTCCCCCAAAGAAAAACCCATTGTGTAAATATACGGGAAAGAGGGGGCAACCTTGATCATTATTTTCTTAGTCCAGTGCAAAAGCAGAACTGGGAGCCTGTTCCACTCTGGGGCCAACAGATACAATTCCTTTCCTTGCCCTGTCCTCAGCCCATCATCCCAGAGCCCCAGTAGATTCCACAAGGACTGAGAGAAGGAGGTTGGGGCAGAGCTGGTCCAAAAAAGTATGAGAAGAGGCTAGCAGCAAGGAATCTCACTGGTCGTGGCTTCTGCTTTTCATCTACCTAGAGCTGAGCTGTTCAATATGTTAGCTGCTTGCCACAAAGTGGCTATTTAAATTTCAGTTAAATTTAATTCTTCAGTTGCACTAGTCACATTTCAAGTTTTCACTGGTCATCTCTTAGAGAGTGAAGGTATAGAACAGTTTCATCATGGCGGAAAGTCCCATAGCATGGCACTGTCCTAAAATAGTCTGAGGGCATAAAGGAAATGAAAGGAGAGGGTGCTGGGGTGGCCTGGAAGGTTAGAGTGTGGTCTTCTGTGAAAGATACACAAATCTATTCTGAGGGAAGTGGTAGGAGAGAGAATGGATGATCCCCAGACCTGAGACAGTATAGATCACTGTGGTAGGCTGAATAATGACCCCCCAAATGTCCACATCCTGATTCCCAGAACCTGTGAATATTACCTTCCATGGCAAAAAGGACTTTGCAGATATGATCAAGTTAAAAATTTTGAGATGGAGAGATTATCTTGGATTATCAGGTTAGGCCATAAATGTAGTCATAAGTGTCCTTATAAGAGTGGGCAGAGGAAAACTTGGTGACAGAAGACAAGAAGACAATGTGTCAGCTGAAGGAAGATGCTATGCTACTGGCTTTGATGTTGGAGGAAGGCGCCAGGAGCCAAGGAATGAAATAAAGCAGCTGTAGAAGCTAGAAAAGGCAAGGAAATGGTTTCTCCCCTAAACCCCCCAGAGGGAACTCAGTCCTATTGACACCTTGATTTTAGCTCAGTGAAACAGATTTTGGACTTCCGACTTGTAGAACTTTAAGAGAATAAATATGTGCTGTTTTAGGACACTGCATTTGTAGTAATTTGTTACAGCAGCAATAGGAAGCTAACACAATCACCAACTGAAGAGTCACCAACAGTGACCCCCTCCAGCTCAGTGTAAAAGGTGATGGAACATTCTAGAAGGTGATACAAAACTTTCCTGCAGAAGAAACCCTGGGTGGAATGACCACATTCCAAGGCGATGGAATATAACGAGGTGAGACATCTCAAGAGGAGGATCTGCTTCAGCAGCTGAGAATGAGGACAGAGGCTTCACCAAGGGTACAAAACCCACAAGCCAGACTAAGAGGAAGCCTGCTTCTTCTTGAGACTCCTGTGTTCTTCTGGGGGAGCAGATGTCTTGGATTCCTGTTTGGAAGATTCTATCCTCTCATTTGTCAAATGAAGTCTAGAGCAGAGCCATGACTTGCTTTTGGTTATATTATTAGAGGTTTGGGGCCAGAGTCTCCTCCCTCACAATGGAATCCTTTCCCCCACACTTCCCCACCCCTGAGCAAATTGAAAGGGAGGAACTTAGTTCCACAGGGGCCGCATCGCCAGGGAAGGTTGCTGGAGAGCTGAATACCCTCATGAAGAAAGGCTTCACCCAGGAATGACAAATGAAAGCATGGAATCCTCACTGTGGGGCAATGTTAGACTTCACCTGTTGCACAATACGACTTTTGTTTTTTCCTTTCTCCTCTTTTCTAAAACTTCCTTCCCCGCTCCGAAACCAGGCAGTTGGTATTTGTGTACTTGACTTTTTAGTTGCGGTTTCTCTGTGTTTCTTGGATGGGGGCCGGAGCGAGAACAAACAAAGCAGGACAGGGGATGGGAGCTGTTTGCGGAACAACTTCTGTCAGTCAGGCTTGTGTTTTTCTACTCTTGCAGTGCCTGTCTCTGACATTTCCCTTTCCAGATAGGAGGGACTCTGTTTCCTCGTGTTCTGGTTTATGCAAACTTTCTGTCCTCTCTCTCTCTCTCACCCTAACCCAGAATCTTCTGTAATGCTCTCATGACATAGGCATTTTCCTCCTGGGCGGCAAAGAGCTGAGAAAGCAGAAGTAGGGACCAAGGATGCGAGTCAAACTGCAGACAGTGAAAGAAACCACAGTTCTTCCTGATGACCGAGCCCAGTGGCCACGCAGCTGCTCTCCATACTCACCCTTCACAGACTCAAGGGGCTTGTCCTCTCTCTTTTCTAGTTGTCTCCACTTGTTCGCCCTTCTTAACTGCTCACTGCTCAGGTTCCAGTGAGTCTAAGCAGACAAGAAAATGGAAAAAGATGTAGAAGTTGAAACAAAATTATAACTGCATTTTTCTACTTTTAAAATAGTGTGGATGAAAAAGGGCCATGTACTAAACCTGACAAGCTCAAGGAGGCCTGCATGGCTGGCCTTACGAACTCGGAGACCAAAAGTAACCACATAGGATGGCCTGAACATAAAAATTCCTGATGAAAAGTGGGTCATGATGGGTAGTTATATCCTAGGCCTGGAGCTTCCTTGACAAAGGTTACTCTTTGCCTTAGGTGAGACTGTCTCTTATCTTTGTGTATCTAAGATAACATACCTTTGAGTCAGCATAATTTTCTTTTCCAGATCACTTGAAGGCACAACCGCCGGCACCAGAGCATGAGACCACATTGTTATCTTGTTGCCCACAAACCATCTCTATGTGCTGTAAATGTTAACTAGCCTGTACCTGCCAGTGTAAAAGAAGTACATGTCTCTCCATTTTGATTTTTTTATCCAATTCCAGATATTCTCCCTTTGCTTTCTCCTGCCCTCTTAATCTATTACCAATGGATTTCATGTAACCCTCCTAATATCTCCTTCTTTGATTCTAATGTATAAGATAAGCTGCAAAACTGCCATTCTCTAGAGCGTTTTCTCAATCTGTTGAGAGTTTGCTTCCTGGCAATTGTCATCAGTTTAGCTCAAATAAACCCATAAAAACTCTCTACAGGTTTGGACGTTTCTTATGTCAATGAAAGTTTTGTTGCAGAAAAATCATACCGGCAAGAAACCAAGCACCACTCAGAGTGTTGGAGAACTCAGATTTATTACTCCAGCGGTCCCAGAAAAGCTAGCACTCTAAAGATCTGGGCCCTGAGCTCAGGGGCAACCTTGCTTTTATAGAACTTATCCACGCAGTTACAGTTGGCATGGGCCGATTGATTAATTTGTCCTGAGGCAGTTACAGAGTGCTGGAGTTGCTATGGATTACAGGCAGGCACAGAGCACGAGATATTCAGACAGGAACTCAAGCAATACATCTGTTATCTAGACAGAACAAGCAAAAGGGAGGATGAGTCTTTAGTTAATTTCAAGGTCACCCTGCCTTTTGGCCTATGCGGCAAGCATATCTTATCTACAGAAGCAGAACAAAGAGCTGTTTACAGCCTTTTGAGTGGAAAATTCCTCTTCAGTTTCATTTTTATATATATAATTGTGTAAAATACATACATTCAGAAGAAAAGAGAAAATTACAAATTTTTTTTTAGAGAAAGACAGGCTTGATACTAACAAGATGGTTTGGGGGACTCCTCTTGACCAAACAATTTGATATCATACACCCAATGGTCTTGAAATTAATAATTTTTAAATAGGTAACGATGGACATTGTATAAAATTTAAAAGGATATGCAACGAAAAATAAAAGTCTCCCTCTTAACTTTGTCACCCAAATATCCATTTCTCTTCCCTAGAAACAATGAATGACTACTATCACTCTTTTATGAATTCCTTCAGAGGTTCAACAGCTTTTTAAAAGTATTAGGAAATGAAACGACAAACGCAAGAATCGGGAATGCCCAAACAAATGGGCCCGAGGTTTCTAGCCTTTATCCTGAGGTGCTTTCAATTTCTCCTTCTATATGTCTAGATTTACAAAGTTCTCCACAACTGTGCTCTGGGACGATTTAATTCTGACCATTAAATTCCTGAAGCTTTGAAAATGCTAACTTCTCTTCCCTTTATTCGATTCTCTAACTAAGAGGTTGCTGGAAACATTTTTGATAGGTTTCATAGGACTGCTTATTTCACGTGATGCTTATAAATTTCAAAGTCACAGCGTTTGAGATACAAAAAATGTAATTTTATTTTTTCCACGACTGAACCCAACTCTGCAGTCCTCATTTCTTTTAATTTAATCTGGCCCCAAGGTAAACATAATTGCTTCCTGATGTTTTTTTTTTTTCCAGTCGAGAATCTTGCACCTGCCGTCCTTCTTTCTTCCCTTTCTCCTTCTCCTATTTTTCTCGGGCCCATCTACATCTTAGAGGGTGTGCGATTAGGCTGTGGGGCTCTCAGGAATCTTGCTCTTTGTTGTCTCCTGACCTCTGCTAGCATCTGCTGAGGTGCATCTCAGCCCTTGGTCACTGGGCATTACCTCTATGCTTTTTCACTTGTCCTCCCATGACCTTCTGGGTCTAGTCTATGACTCTGCCCCTTTTTGTCCCACTCTAAGCTCCTCCAGGCCTGGGGCTTCTTGGAAAGGCCGGCAGTCTTCTCGGGCCACATCTCCCTCCTGCTCCCTGTAGTCCACACTCTTCCAGGGCAGGGTCGGGGCCCGATTAGGATCATTCTCAGATGTCTAACTTGTTGCCTCACTTTTGTCACTTTATTCTCCCACTAGTGTCTATCTTACTTTCTTTTCCAATATGTGGGAAACTAGCTCTTATAATCATTATAGATTTAAAAAATACACGCGTCATTTATGGCATCAACCCTACCCCCAGTTTCTTTTGAGGCTTGGTCTTATAAACATCCTCTGTTCCCTAACTCAAATCCTTTTCTCTCAAGACGCCCAGGTCTTCAAATGGAAAGCCTGTGCTTTCAAAGCTGTAATGTCAATTAGAGTTTTAAGAAAAACCCACTGAGGAACTCAATTGACTTGTTTCTTTTTAAGCCATGTCTGCCCTCCCCCGAGGGCAGTGAGTCTAGTTTACAACTGAAGGCTTGCAACAGAGGAGAATGGGAGTAAGTATAAAGAATTGGGGGAGTAAGATACGGCACATTATACATTTTTCAAAATATTACCTGTTACAAAATATTACCTGTAACATAGAAAGGTAAACAAGCTCACCTGTGCCCAAGAGACCTCCTTGGCCAGATCTGTGCCACCTGATTTTTAAATTTTTATTGTCTATGACCTCTCATGCTCTCTAACAAAATGTCTTGGTATTTATCCTCAGCTTTCCAAGAACCAGGACAAAGATGCAACATGAACAAGGTCTGGGACTGTTGGGCGGAGCACCTGGTTAGGTGTTGGCAGGGATAGGAAATGACTTTTTGAAATATGAAATTCCAGGAAAAATGGAATTCCATCTGCTGCACCCTCCAGGTTTTACATACTAGCCTGAAAAAAAAAAAAAGAATAAACCTTTGATGACTATAGGTATAAAGGGTGGGTTTTGTAGGCTGAGGATGTTTGGGATTCCCAACGTCTGGATTCAGTCTTTTCCCTTAATTTTTTTATTGTGTTAAAATACACGCAACATAAAATTTACCATCTTAACCATTTTTAAGTGTACAGTTCAATGGTATTAAATACATTCACATTGTTGTGCAGCCATCACCACCATCCATCCTCATAACTCTTTACATCTTGTCAATCTGAAACGCTATACCTGTTAACAACTCCCCATTTTCTGCTCCCTCTCTGCCAGCTTCTGGCAACCACCTTTAAAGTTTCTGTCTCTATGATTTGACTACTCCGAATACTTCATATAAGTGGAACCACACAGTATTTGTCTATTTGCAACTGGCTTATTTCACTGAGCATGATGTCCCTGAGGTTCATCCATGTTGTGGTATATTGGAGAATTTCCTTCCTTTTTAAGGCTAAGAAATATTCCATTATATGTATACTACGTTTTGCTTATCCACTCATCGATAGACACTTGGGTTGTTTCCATGTTTAATTATTGCAAATAATGCTGCTATGAACATGGGTATACAACTATCTCTTTGAGATCCTGCTTTCAATTCTATTGAGTATATACTCAGAAGTGGAATTGCAGGGTTATATGATAATTCTATATTTAATTTTTTGAGGAACTTCTATACTGTTCCATCCTTAATTTTTTATATATGCCTGATAGTTGTTGCAGACACCTGACTATTATCAAATGATAATATGTCATGAGAATTTGCCAAATGCTCAAATTTGTGATTGTTAGTAGAGCACTAGAAATCAAATTTTTATGGAGATATTTCTTTTTTTTTTCTTTTCACAAAGAAATGAAGGTTTTATTAAGTAGGTGAACTGTTCCTCACTTCTATGTGCATGAAAGCAACTGGGGAGCTTTCCTGAAGTCCACCACTGGAGGTTCCCCATCAGCGGGCCCATGATGGGGTTGAAGTGTTTGCAAGGCATGAACTTCTCTTGAGTCTCAGTTTCTCCATGTGTGACATGGGGCTGCCAATGGAAGCAGCCCCATAGGCTTATGAGGCTTCAGTGAGATGACAGCTGTGAAGTACGAACACAGGGTCTAACGTACAATTGCGTGCTTAATAAAGGTCAAGTATTGTTGTTATAATTGAAGAGAGGCCCTGCTTAGCAACCTTGCAGCTCCCATTATTGAAATGCACACTTTAGCATAACTGCAATAGACCCTAATTACTCTTTGCCTCATACTGGAAACTTCAAGTGCTAGAGTAGCAAACACCAGATTATATTGTCTTAATGTCTGCTAACTGAATTTTTTTACATAACTGGAGTGAGAGTTTTTTGCCTCACAAATGGGATACATCCTGAAGCGAGTATGAGAATATATACAGATTGAAATATTCCATTAAAAATTTAACTTGGGGAAGCAAGATTACAAATGCATTGGGTCAGTGTAAATAGGTAATCTTTATAGGGGACAGTTTGGGACAGTAGACACATCTTTTGTATTTCCATGTTTAGGTATCTCTTCTGGGGGGAAATACTGACATGTATAAACAAAGAAGCATTTACAAAGTGTATGATGCATATAACAGCAAATCATTTATGATAAACCAAAACCAAAACAAAACAAAAAAAACCAGAAACCACCTAAATGTTCAACAACTTAAGTCTGGTTAAATAAATCATAAACCACACAGGTAATGAAATTTTAGATAGTGGTCGTTTTTAAAAAAGGGAAAAAAAGATACTTATCCAGGCCTCCCCATAGGTGCTCATGAGGTACTTGACCCAGCTCTGACCACCAAGTACAAAACAGGCTTTTTCTTGTTTCCGTGGTCATTGGAGTTTTATCTCTACACCCCTTTCTCTAAGATTCTGTAACTGTGGTAGGAAGGAGGGCGGCTTCTTACTGGGGTCCCTGTACAACATTTAGTATTCTTCTCCTGTGTTCAGCTCATTGTAGCTCACCAACACAGCTCTCTCTCTAAGAACCTTTCAGTATGGAGCAGGATAGGCTCAGAGACCACAAACCATGAAGATGGACCCTGTCTCTTAATCCCGAAAGGCCCTGCCAGCTTGCGATCTTTGAACATCCATCTCCTTGGATGAGTGACCTTACTTTCTTCTTATTACTACCTTTGTGATAAAGTGTGACACACATTCCACCCCTGCTTAGGGATCTCAGCCCCGGGCAGTTTCAAAGCACAAATTCACCAACTTTCCCAGAAGCATGTCAAAGCCTCCTGGAATGGACTTCCAGGAAGCCCCAGATGGGCCCCGATGAAGAGTACCTAGCTTCATTGTTTAAGCTCTTACTCTGAATTCTAAATTACACAGAGGAAGTTTTTTTCTTTGGCTACTGTTCCTAAAGGCACTAGGGAAACCAGTGCCAAGCTGTAACGTAGCAATGCACAAAGCATTTTGGAATGCTCCTGTCTGATACTTGCATTTCCAAGAAAATGATTAGAGAAAAATAAGTTGTGAAATAGAACAATCTAGATCATCCAGGGGAATTCCCTAGAGAGCCAATGTTTATATATCCTCCTGCTCTATTGCCTTTCACCCACATTCCTTTCTGAGTATAAATTGGGGCTGGGCTCTGTGTGTGCATTCACATCAAATGCCAATATGAAGACAGGCACGGTCTTTCTTCTAGTGGTTTTCATCACTCTGGGGATGGAGATGGTCTGCTCTCAGAGACCTTCCAGAGGTGAGAGTGCTGAGGCGGGTCTTACCAGAGAGTAGAGAAGGCTCAGAGCCCAGCTTCAGACCTGGGAGTAGTTTGGCACAGAAGCAGGCAGTACGCCGACTGCAGAGTGGAGTTTTGGCATTGATCAGATCCATTTCTTTTGACCTACTCGAGCAATCACCCTGCATTCCCATTCTTCTTATCAGGTCAGGTTGGGTCTGATTAGAAGTTGGGTTCTCTCTAGGTAGGAAATTTGCCTTGGGTGTGGGACTCCAACAGAGAGTAGCTGTGGGATGAACATGGGGTGTGTGAGGTGGGGAGATGGCTGTCTGTGATCAGAGATTTTCTAATTTCTTCTTACAAAGTGGTAAGAAGTGGGTTATGACAGTGCAGGTTTCTTGCCTGCTGGGACTGTGCAGCCCTTGGAATAGGTAAAAATTCTCCCGAGGGCTTGACTGTGAAAATAGGGGCTGAAGAGTGAGAGGGAGGAGTACAGGAGCACAAAGGAAGAAACAGCAGAGGTGGAAGTTCTGCCAGAGATGAGGCTTTCAGACTTCCAACACCAGTTCTCATGCCTGTTTTAGTGACTGTTCCAGACTCCACAAAAAAACATTATATGTTTCAGGATCACAAAGATCTGGAGTCTGCCCAGAGGTGCCCAAAGGAGTCTTTGGGATTTGTGCTGAACTGTGTGCAGGAGATAGATCATGTCCCAGGGGAATGAAATGCTGCAGCAATGGATGTGGTCATGTCTGCGAATATCCTGTCTTCAGAGTGAGTATATATCACTTAAGAGCTGTCCAAAGATGCAAACAACTTCCCAGTGGACTTTGCTGATGCTCATGTGTCCACTGCACACAGGAGTCTGGATAACTCCAAGAGAAAGGGGCTGGAAATAAATGGCAGAAGGACATCTAGTTGCATTATCTAAGGCCCTCTCCGAGAAG
Organism: Pteropus medius; assembly: GCF_902729225.1. NCBI lineage: Eukaryota > Metazoa > Chordata > Mammalia > Chiroptera > Pteropodidae > Pteropus > Pteropus medius. The sequence continues at coordinate 8,257,053 of NW_024349799.1, read as the reverse complement.
AGAAGCCCTATCCCAGGACAATCCAGGGATCTCTCAGTTAAGACAAGTAACCACGATCCTAGATTCATAGGCCATTAATAACCTCCTTCCTCTCCCCCACCAACAGGGCTTATTTCTTCCTGGAAAATGGGTGATCATGGGAGGAGGAGAGAAAGGAAAGCGAACCCCAATTTACTGAGTATCTCCTGTGTCAGGATTTCTACTAAGTTCTGTGGGAGCAAAGGGAAGAGTTCTTGGGTAGGTGGGTATAGGGAAAGTTGACAGAGACTAGAGAACATTTAATGGAGAGCTTAAAAGATGCATAATTTGCTGGAGGAAGGAAGGGCAGTTGAGATGATGAAAGAAATGTGGGCCCTCCATTGGAGATGGGAAAGTGACTGTGGTGGTAGAAGGTGCAGCATCGCAGGGGCATGACAGAGGGTCATCCAAGCCAGAGTCCAAAGAGGAATGAGCTGCCTGACAAAGAGTTTGGTAAACTGCTGGAGGTTTTCGAGTAGAGAAAATGTCATGATCGAATTTGTCTTTTTAGAAGCGTGGAAATGATGACGGTGTAGTAACTATAATGGAAGGTTAGAAGGCATGCTTGGAGACCAGCCCCAGAAGATTTCTTATGAATCCAATGCTTGGTATACCAGCAAGACCCTTTCACAAACCATTCCTGGCTATTCTCTATCCCTAGAATTGCAGCTCTAAAAGATGAAGATCTAAAATGTCAGACTGATTGCTTTCTAAAGAGCTTGTGTCCAAAATAAACTGTATCTGTAGCATTATTTAGTCTGTGTCATTCTTCCCATTTGAGCATTCTAATGGACCCTCTGTGGATGAGCAGGACCATATACACTGCACTAAGCCCATGAATATAGGCACTCAGGATACCAATACATCAGAGGCAAGGTCCTCTCAACTAGTTCTTTTCCTCTTTCCATGTCCATGTCTCTAGACAGGGCAAAGGGCATTCTGTGAATCTGATTTTTATCAAGCAAATTAATAATAATAATAATAATAATAATAATAATAATATAACCACCTAGCACATAGCAGACCTGTTGGAGCAGCCTTTATTAGGGCAAGACTCAGAAGGAACAGGAGCAGGAGCTGCAGTAAGTGGGAGATATCCCATTCTAAGGCAACACACTGACATTTAGCAGGAACACATGCCTAACTCTAGGGGAGCAACCCTGGTCCTTGGGATGTGGGGCTTTGCGTGGCATAGGCCAGGAGTGCCGGCTCCTGCGCTGGAGTGATTAGGAGTTAGGATATTGTTAGGAGATAGGCTCTGAGGGTGGAGCCTCTGAATCAGACTGTATCTGAAGCAGAGGATAAACTCAGGTCTCCCAAAGAAGCCCTGACAAAAATGATGGTCTGGGCTGGCTGCTACAATCTTCATTCCCCAGGCCTCTCGCTTCACTTCTTTCTACCTAGATTCCCCCGCTTAACCTGCTGAATTTTGTATCCCATATCTGCATGTCCTTGTTCCTTACACTGCTCTTGCTTCTCATACAGCACATCTTACAATCCAAATGGCCTATGGCCTCACCAGCCTGTACATCGGGATGCAGACATATTAGCATTGATATCTTCTTTATTGGTTGGTCATCCACATCCCAAATCCCATCACGCTCCAGTCTTGCTTATTTATGGGGGTTCACCGTACGTGCAAACATATTGATAACTTTAATTTTTTTACTCATTAAAATATTTTGAACATCCCTCGGCATACTTTATTTTTAACTTTTTATTATGGCAAATTTTAAACACATACAAAGCAGACAGAATAGTATAATGATAGACCACGTACTGATCAGCTTCAACCCTTATCAACATGTGATCTTTCATTGCTAATCTCATCCACTTCCCCTCATCCCATGTTATTTTGAAGCAAATTCCAAATAATATGTAATTATTTTATTACATATTATTTCTACATGTATCTCTAAAAGATAAGAACTCTTTTTTATCATATGGTTTATCCTACCTTTTTAGTTATTATTTTATTTACTATTATAGTTTTATTCCCTCTTTATTAGCTATATGATCTTTCATTGTGTAACCTATTTTATTTGTGTAATCTCTGTCTTCCTTTTCCTCTCTCTTACTATATGTTTCATATTTAGAAAGGTTTATATATTTTTTCTTTTTGATATCCTAACTGCTTTTCTCTTGCTGCTTTTAATATTCTCTCTTTGTATTTAACCTTTGGCATTTTAATTATGATGTGTCTTGGTGTGGGCCTTTTTGGGTTCCTGAATTTTGGGACTCTCTGAGTTTCCGGGGGTTTTATGTCTATTTCTTTCACCAGGCGAGGGAAGTTTTCCATCATTATTTCTTCAAATAACTCTTCAACGTCTTGTTTTTTTTCCGGTACCCTTATGATACGGATATTTTTACCTTTAATAGTGTCCCATAGGCTCCTTAAATTATTATTATAGTCTTGGCTTTTTTCTTGCCATTCTGATTGAGTGCCCTTGGCTTTCGCATCCTCTATATAGGTCATTTGATCTTCTTCTTTATTCATTCTGTTTATTCCATTTAATATACTTCTCATCTCAGATAATGTGTTCTTCGTTTCTGACTGGTTCCCTTTTATAATTTCTATTTCTATTTTTATTTTTTCTATCTCTTTGTTAAAGTTCTCACTGAATTCATCTACACTTCCCCTAAGTTCATTGAGCATGTTTATAACCAGTGTTTGGAACTCTGCATCTGTTAGATTGCTTGACTCCATTATTTCTGGATCTCTGTTCTGTTCTCTCATATGGTTTCTGCTTCTTTGTCTTCCCATTTTGGCTGCCTTTCTGAGTCTGTTTCTATGTACTTAGCAAAGCTCTCAAATTTCTCAGTCTTATTAGTGAGGCTTTGTGTGGTAAGTGTCCAGTAGCACAGTCCTGAGCGTGGTTCAGCTGCAGGCCAAATTTAGCCCTAGCCTGTGCCTTCCCGGGGCCAGCTGTTAAGATTCAGCAAGCAATCCACAGATGGTGTGCCTATAGTTGCCTCAAAAGGCCACACCAGAAACCGAGGCCAGCTGCCACCATTGTGAGTCTAGGCGCTGCTCAGCAAGAGGCACCTAACTAAGAGAGGACACACCTGGATGTGGCTTGGGTGGAGCCCTGAGTTGGGGGAGGCAGAGTTTCAGGGAATCCTCTGGGCGGAGTGACCTCTGTTATCCAGTTTGATGGAGTCTCTGCTATGGCCACACTGAGTCCACGCACTGGGAGGAGAGTGGGCTCAACAGAGGAACAATAGATACTGCTGGCACTTCTGTATAGAGTGCATCTCGCCTTGGCTCTCACTGCAACAACTCAGTGTCTCCCAGTAAGTCCCTGGTGCCCCCCGCACAGCCTAACTGGCGCTGGTGCTCAGAACGAGCAGGTCTGTCACTGCAAAAGTCCGCTCGTGGACATGGCCCCTTTAAAAGGCATCTGATGCTGCCACAGCTTCAATACCACTCAGCCTCTCGGGACTGGCAGACTCGCGTCCTCACCCTGTCCTACCTTCTGCTGTTGCAGAGTGATTTCTTCGTTCTCTCCCTAGTTATATGGCTTGTTCATCTAGATCCCAGGTGATTTTTCCTTGCTGTTTGCTCCTTGTTTCTGTCACAACTTTGATTTGGTCGCCAGAGGGACGAACAGAGAGAGCCTTTATTATCTACACCATATTTTTTTTCCTAGAAAGGTTTAGATTTTTAAGAGTTACCTTATACTATGGCTTTTATGTACCATCCTCGGTCCTTTCTTTTCTGGGATTATTATCAATAGATGTCCTACTCCGAGTAATAGAATGATAGTGAAAAGTAGCTAATTTCCTCTTTTCCTCTTCCCCGCTCCCTTGAACCCCCAGCAACTTTATTTAACATTGTCTTGATTCAGGGCGAACACTTGGTAAGTTATATAAATGTCTAATCACTATGTCGTACACCTGAAACTAATAGAATATTGTATGTCAACTGTAATTGAAAAATAAAAAAAAAATAAGATTATCTTGATTATTCTTGATTTTTGGAATTTTGATATAAGTTTTAGAATCAGCTTATCAATGTTTATTTAAAAAATCCTAAGATTTTGATTGGAATTATATTAAATTTCAATTTGGGGAAAACTGACATCTTCATAATCACAAGTCTTCTAATCTATGAACATGGCATATCACTCAATTTATTAGAATATTTTAAAGTGTTTTCTTAGTAATGTAGTTTTTTTGAACATAATTTGTTAGATTTATACTTAGGTAATTGTTGATATTAGATGTCATTATAAAGACATTTTTCAATTTTATTTTCGAACTATAAGACTTAAAAACGCCTCACTGAGTCTTTCCTTTCGTCAGGCATCTGTGAGCACCAGTGCAGAGGAAGCAGGGTCTGTGGGAAAGGAAAACGGTGCATCTGGAAGGGTTGTGGTCACGTCTGCTCCCCCATCATTCAGATAGGCAAGTCGTGACTCCCACCCTGGCCTGTCCCGGGAGAATTAAGAGTTTGGTGTTTTCTGAACTTTCACAATTGTGCTCGTCCAGAAATATGGCAGAAATACACCCGAATGTCTGAGGTCTCCCTTCCTCTGCTGCTGCCCTTCCTGAGGGAAAGGTTGGTCATGAGGCCCTTTTTATCCCAACATTTTCAAGTAAAAGAACCCTAAAAAATTTTTTCACTTAATCTTTCTCAAGGAATACATACTCATTATAGAAAAGTCAGAAACTACAGAACAAATTGATGGCAAAATGTGCCAGTAATCTCATTACAAGGAGATAAACATACTTACATGTTTGTTCATATCCTTATGTATATGTATATATTCAGAGAGTGTGGTATAAAATAATCATTGCATTAAACTCCATGATCATTTTAAAACTTTCCCTTTTATTTTTTACACTCAATAATAAGTAGTGAACAGCTTTCCACGACTGTGGATGTATTTCTACAACTGTTTTTTCCCAAAGTCTTCAAAGCATTTTCATTATGGATATATCATGTTTTGCTAATTAATTCTTGACTAATGGACATTTAGGCTTCTCCAATATTTGCTATCAAAGGATTCCCTTGGAACTAAATCTTTTGGTGCACCCTTGATTATTTCCTTAGGAAATGTTCCTAGAAATTCTGGCTCAAAGGGCATGCATTTTTTTTTTCATTTTTACAAGTTTTTAATAAAAATTATATATAAGATTACTTTACCCCTGTATCTTCTCAATTATCTCTTTTTTATATTTGCCCTTTTTCTTTCCTATTTAGAAGGATTGGCTTTACTTTCAAGGATCTTTTCATGGTCTTTGTCCAACTTTAGTCTAGTAAAAACCACCTTGCTGAGGTGAATGCCCACATAAGCAGTTGTGTCATTAACCTTCTCCCACTGCCCTCATTCAAGGTAGATAACGTATTTCTTCCTGTAAACCTGGACTACTTTGCCAGTTTGCTGCCCTTTGTAGTGTCCTTGCACAACCTGAATTTCATCATCTTTTTTGATGGACATGGATCGAACATTGTACTTCTGTCTCAGCTCTTTGGAAAGAAAAGAAGACTTAATCTTCCTGCGAATATGTGAAGGTGCATTGAAATGCCTTTTACGGTTCTTGCTCCGGTCAGAAGTCAGAAAGGGATTGAACTTCATACTGGCCGGTGGCGCTTCAGTGATGACCACAGAAGGGAAGAGGCTCACACGCTGCTTCTGGTTCTATAAGTTTACTGGGCATGCATTTTTTAAAATTGGAAGCTACATTGCCAATTTGCTTTTGTGAGGATGTATTGTTTACACCAAAAATTTGATAAACTCCAAAATGCTGGATATATTTTAGTTTTCACTTTTTTTCTACAATAATAATAATTTCATATAAGTTTTCAGTTTTAAATCATATACTTTTAAAAACAACTTCAATTGTATTTATGAAATATTGACTTGTTTTTAGGGAATGTTTCAATCATTATTTGCAATGAGTTGGCATCCCCTAGAAAGAGAAGAGAGTAAAAAAAACAACCTCTCTGTGCCAGGTCTTTTCAAATATACTATATATATATTTTTTAATCTTGAGAGCTTTAGGTATGAGAAATGTAGGTATTCATCTCACCTCTATTTTACAGATGAGAAAACTGAGGCATGGATCAGGTACTTTCTTTTCTTTTGCTCACCTTGCCATGATTCTTCTCTACCCTCTTCCTTAAATCACTTGGATCACACTGTAATCAACGACACCAGGAGGCTATTATACTTAACGGTGTCCCCAATTTGCACTAAAGATTGGTGTCCCCTCCATTCGGGGAAAGCAAAGCCTGACTGCCTGCCTGGCTCAGGAGCAAAGCCTGGGATGGCTTTAACCCCATTGCGCCATCTGCTGGCTCTCACTGTCCAGTGCATGACCTAACCAGCAGTACCAGCTAGAGGCGATAATGTGGAAATATCTGTAAATCTCATACTTTTTCATTTGATCTCCATAACACCTTTTTGAAGTAAATATTATTACTCTTACTGAGAATTCTTAGAAACTGGGTCTCAAAGCACATAAGTTAATAAACGGCAGTTAATAAATGGCAGGGCTCATCACTTCCAAAGCCAGAACACTCTCTACCACACCATGCTGCCTCCCTCAATGAAGTAATTATGAGGGAACACTATTTATATCATTCTGCATTTTCCTCCAAACCATTCAAACTTTGAGAATAAAAACACCCAACATCTTTGCATAGAGTAGCCACAAGTGTGTGCTCTGGTGTGGCAGCTGCTGGCCATACTCTGACTGACTCTCATGGCCAAGTTCCCCATCTGGGACCCCTTCTTCCTGCTCAGACTCATCTTTTCCCGTTTTCTGAAAAGCTCAACTGGAACAAACAAGCTGTGCCCCAGTGGGGTTTCCCCATCTCTGCTGGCTGGCCAGGCTTTCTTCACAATCCCATCTCTTCCCCTAGTCAGGACGCACATAGCCCTAGCCTGAGGAGGCCATGGGGGCTCTGACTGGGGCAGCTCTTTCTAGGACATCATTGTCCTAGTTTGTGGGTGAACACAGCTGCTAGCTCCACAGAGACTTGGCAGTGGTAGTAGGAAGACATCTTTTCAAATCTTTCTTTGGAAATCAGACTTAGTTTAGATTCTATGTCCACCTTTTCCTAGCTCTGTAGTCTTGTATACATTGCTCAAGTTCTCAGAGACTCACTTTCTGTAAATTGGGATTAAGAATACCTACCTCACGGGCATCTGTGACAGATAAATGAGATCACAGTGTGGGCCATTTGCCTAGAGCTGGCACAATAACCAATAATCGCTAAATGGCAGGGAAAAAATCCTGGAAGCATGGGAGCCTGATATACCCCATTTCTCACCCTTGCACTGCCTCCACTGAAGAAACTGAGATACAGCAGATGATGGCCAGAGCCAGAGTGTCCTGGAGTCCTGCCAATCTCAAATTGAATCCCTGAGTTGTTGTGGACCTCCTCCTGTTATCACTTTGATCTCTGTTTGGAGGCTCATTGACAAGCCCCCATTCAAACCCACGGCCATGTATGCCTTTAAATATTTTGATTCTTATTTTCAAATTGCCCCACGAGGACCATTATAATGAAAAAAACGTTAGGCGACCCACGTAATGGTTGTAGTATCACACTGACCCAATTAAACTGCTTTGTATTTTATTGGATACAAGTTCCACATGTGTTTGAAAAATAGTCCCTTGTTCTTATTCTATAATATTTGGTGTCTAGGAGATTTTCGCAACCTCAGACAATCTCATGCTTCCCCAAAAGACATTCTCTGTGGGAAGAAACAACAAGTTCTAAGTTCCTGCCATTTACCAGGCAGGTTCTGAGATTATTGCTTTTAAATCTCAGAGTTACTCTGTAGAGTAGTTGATAGTATCACTGTTACAGAGATGAAGAAACTGAGGCTACAGCAGTGAAATGACTTACCCACAGCCACATAGAGAATGAATGGAAGAGCCCAGGTCTGTCTGTGCAGCATAAAGAAATTTGCACAGGCCCTGTACCGTGAACTCCATTTGCATAAATTAACAATATCATATTTTCTCATATGAAGTATCCTATTGTGCATAACATATTATATCTTTACAATTTAACATTGGTTATGGACAGCTTTCCATGCCAGCACAGATAGATCTCATTCTTTTTGGATTATGGGATTACTAATGAATGAATATACTGTAATTCGTTTATCCGATACCCTTTTGGTGGCCATTTATTTGCTTGACTTTTTTTTTGCTATTCTGCAGGTTGCTGTAATAAACATGAATTTATATTTTTGTCCACCTATGGAAGTGTTTCCTATAAAATAAATTCCTAAGAGTAAAGTGATAAGGTCAAAGGTTATGAATATTTGTTATCATAAATATTTTCTCTCCCTTCCTCTTCCCCTCTACTCGCTTTCTCTTTTCCTCTCCATTCTCCCCTTCCTTCTTTCCCTACCCCTTCTCTACATTCTCTTCCTCATTAACTGTAGGGACTTTCCTTTTTTCTCGGAGACAGAGAACTCATATTATGTTCTGCGTCTAGTCTATGCTCAGATCTCTAAGCCTTGTTCTTATATGTAAAGGATCACTTCTGAAATTTAGGAAACTTTTCTCTCAGCAGAGTCCTTGGTTAGCTTATTTAACAAAGTCTAATTTGAAACTCACTGCTGAGCCATGGCCCCTTTATTCCAGGTGGGTGTGCCCTCCCTGCAAAACAGGGGCTGCTGTTGGCTCAGTGATGGGGGAATCAGTGGGCAGCAAGAAACTGGGAAAAATCAGGAACCAAAGATACATTGGATCAGGAACCAAAGATACACCTCAGAATAATGTCATCTCCATTATGTCAGGCGCATTGTGAAAGCATTTTATAAACTATAAAGTTCTATATAGATAAACTTTTTCTATATGCCAAAACTTTTTTTGGCAGTAGTAGGCATTTTAATAATTCTAGAATTCATTAAAGTGCTAAAATGCAAAAGCTACCTCTTAGAAAGGGTACCATTCAATCTTTGCTCCATCCTTTTTCCGGTACCCACTCCTGAGACTTAAGTGTTTGATGAATCTTCTCTGGCAGGCATCTGTGAGCTCCAGTGCAGGAGAGACCGGGACTGTGGGGCCGGAAGACGGTGCATAACAAAGGGCTGCAGCAGGTTTGCAACCCCAACTCTACACAGGTGGGACCAGGAGCCCTGCCTGATTCCCCTGACCAGGTATCCCAGGCTTAGCCCACCTGGCCTTCCTAAAACTGGGCTGCTGCTCTAAAATGGGACAGAAACCCCTCGGTGTTCCTGGGACTCCTGCTTCCACTCCTGCCTTTCCAGAGGGAAAACAGGTCACAGGGCTGTGTGCCCAGTGTCACATTAATAATGACCCCTTAAAAAGACCTTTCATCATTTCCTTTTTTTCTCACAAGTAATGTTTATTATATACAAATCAGAAACTACTGATGAACCAATATATGTGTGTGTATGTTCATTATGATTATGATATAACTATTTTATATGTATGATATGCTTATATATAATCAATATTTTGACTGCCCAGAAAAATGAACATTCCAACAGCATTATGTTTATTACTTACATTCGTATAAATATTAATATTTTTATTATTATGTTTTAACCAAATACATGTTTATAACTTATGTTCTGCTGTGAGTACCTTTCACTGTCAACACTTATTTAATATATTTGATTTAATGTATTTAATTATTAAATTTAATACATTTATTTATTTACTTAATTTAGTTTATTCCACCATTATGAGGTAATATACCACATTACCTCAGTAAATCTCCTTCTAGTGGACATTTTAGGTAGAGTCTTTGTTTGGTTATTTTGTTTTTTGTTGCTATTCTAAACAAGACCTCCACGATGATTCTCTCGTTATATTTTGCATACCACCATATTGTGCCCAGATGCAGAAACTGAGGTTTCTTGGGTTTAAGTGACCCACGAATTGCTGGTGGTTGCAAAAACAGTAAGTGCAAAAACAGGCTGGTGCTTGGCAGAGTGGGAAGTGTAGGGCCCCAGAGCCTTCAGTCTCCCCTCTGCAGCTCGTGGGCATGGGGTTTAGGGCAAGGTACTTAACCTCAGGTTCCTCATCTACAAAATGAGGTAACACCTACCTCAGAGGGCTATGGAGAGGACTCAGTGAGCTAATGTTTGCAATGCATTTGGCCTTGACCCTAGCACATAATTAAAAAATAATTAACAGTAGGGAAAAGAATGAAGTAACAGGAAGCACTGTAAGTGGGTGGCAAGATCACACAGGATTAGGATTTTATCTCCAAATGTTGCTCTGACACTTGGGAAACATTTCATTTTTTTTAACTCTTAGTTTCCTCATCTGTGAAATCCAGAAAATGATATCTCTGTTACTGTGTCATGAGAGGATTAAACGAAACATATGAATGTGCATAGTATGAACATCTGATGAAGCCTAAGTGGTCAGAAAACCACTGACTGCCATTGCATGGGTTGTCCTGCGGCTGAACTCGTGGGAGCTGGGATGAGCAAGTCTTAGAGTCCACTTCTCCTCTCTCCCCTTTTCCTCCAAATGAGGCTATTTTCATTCATGTTGCCCAGAAGAAGGAAATGAAACAAAAATTGGAAAGGAGCAGATCAGACTCTCGGCTCTGACACGTTTTTTGATGTGGATCAACCTCTACTCTCAAATTACTTTATTTGTGTAAAAAACTCCATGTTTCAAACACAGAAGCTCCCCTGGAAAAGAAATAGACACTTCAGGAAGCCAGCGTTTGTATGGAGATGGAGCAGAGACCCTTTCTTCCTCTCCTCCCTTAACTGTCAGCAAAGCTCTACAATCACACAGGAGATGAGCTCCTTCACCGAGCAGTCTCTCCAGTGTATGCAGGGTTATATCACCCTCTAGCCATGAGCTGGGAGCAGGAAATCTGGGATCTGAACTCTCCTCCCATCTGGCTCGGGAGCCTCAAGACCAGAACCCCAACCCCAGTTCTCACAGCCAAGTTCACTGGGAGGTGAGCTTTTGCGCATATTGGCCCAGTTTCCCAACGCCACAGGGAAGCCAGACTCACAGCTGATCAACAGAATCCAAGGAGTTGATCTTTCCTGCAGGATTTGACACACCTTCCCTCTCTTGCACTTTTCTGCTGGGGCACAAAGCAGGATGACCCCACACCCAGTCCCCTAAAAAGGCTTTTGTTGCACATTCTCTTTAATTTGGCTCCCTACCCTAATTCCCTAACAACCTTTCTGCTTGATTCCCTGGACAGCTGGATCAGAACATTTGAGAGGTCCCTTAACAAGCTATACCTCAAATTGTCCTCCACTTTGCCCTCAACCGGTATCCCAGACCAAACCTTTGCTCCTTCAGAGTGAGTTTCTTTCCCACCCAATGTGGTTTTTTCATCTGTAAATTGGTGATAATTGAGGTCTTGATCCTGATATATGACTCCAAAAGCACAAGTAGCAAACTCAGCCAAGTCACTTAAAACAAGAGGAGACATTCCTTTGAACCAAAAGGACACTCGTTACAATGGCCACTTGGGCCTCTCAAGCACACCCTTGACCTCACTGCCTAGGATAGGATGAGGTTATGCCTCTGCTATGGCCAGGATGACAGGAACCTCTTCTTAAATCTAGTGACTTTAATAGTTTCTTCATGTCACTCAGTTTCACAGCTTCAATGACACAAGGTGGTTTTTGCTCAAATTAGCCTTTGATTAATTACTCCCCTGACATTCTAAGTATATGGTACATTTGTTCCTTCGATCCTGGGAAGGAAAGAGAAGGCAATAGAGTTAGCTATGTGTTGGACTTTAGGCACCAGAAAACTCTGGTCTTGGCCACTGCCAGTGCATCTGGGATGGTGTCACAAACAAAAAAGATCTCAGGAGGCACCAGGGTTTGGAAGGCTGAGAACCAATATCAGATGGAGGCCCTAACTGTGATCCACATAGGGTAGAAGGCCACTCCACACACTCAGGAAGCAAAATGCAATCTTCGTAGGTGCAGAGGTGGTGAGCATTTGAAATGGTCACACTCGATGGCAACAAAAATGCCTGGAGGTGAGGGATCTGCTTTCTCAGATGTTTGTGGGCTTCTGCCCTGAAGGTCGGCCATGAATCTCCTCCTCAAAAGCCCAGTCATTGTGCTTCCCAAAAGGCACTTTGAGCCATCAGACAGATAAGTCCCCAGAAGAACCAATCTGAGAGTGTATTTAAATCCACGTGAGTATATGTGTCTGTTGGGGAATCACAGAGAGAGTATTTGATATGGACTTCAGGGCCAGGTCTGCCTAGATTGCAATCCAGCACCACCACTGACAGGCCCTGACTTGTGAACTAGTCAGTTACAGTTTCTGAGCTCCGACTTCCTTGTTTCTTAAATGGGAATTACATACCTCTCAATAATTCTTTTTCCTTTCTTTCTTTCTTTTTTTTTTGCAACTTGCATAAGAATTGCTCAGTGAGAATGAAAATCCTTTTTTTCCTTCTGATCAACTGTTTGTCCAAAGAGCCGAAGCATATTTCTCTAAATTTTCTTTATTTCTCAATTTTTATATTTTTAAAGTTGCACATTTCTGGCAAAAGTTAAGATGTTATAAACTAAACAAGAAAGCTAAATCTGTTTACAATTTTATCCCATTGAAATAATCACTACTAATAGCTGGGTAAACATTATTTTAATTTCCTCTATGAATATACTAATATATGCATATTTTTACATTCTGTCCTGCTTCCTACTCCATTACACTATGTAATATATGCCACGTAGAGGTGGACCCATTGCCTAATCTCCAACTATGCTTCCAGAAAACCACACCTGAAACTTCTTTGTATTCACTGAGTCTTTTCTAATGTTAGGAATCTGTGTGGACCACTGCCAAGAAAACTGGGACAGTGGGGTCAGAGCACGGTATATCAGGAAGGGATGTGGTTGAATCTGCTCTCCAGCCCAGGAACAAGGTAACCCCCCCAGCCCTGTCCATGTCTCCAAACTCCACACAACCCAGGGAGTTTAGCTCTGCACAGACTTCTCTTTCTTAGGTGGTTAATCCCCATGGTTTCTGCTTTCAGGCTTGTCCTTCCTGAGGGAAAAACATGTCACAGAACTATGTTCCCTGACTTTTTGAGCACAGAATGCTTTTCTCCTATTTCTGTAATGCATACTCATTATAGAAAACTCTGAAATAATCCTAATAAAAAAGGATAAATTATCCACGATTCTACCACTCAGTTAACCATGTTAGCATTCTAAATAAAAGCTTCCATAATTCATACACAACACACACACACACACACACACACACACACACACACACACACACACACACACACAGAGGTACGTACTTTTTCAGATTTAACAATAAATAAATGTTTACTTTGTGGTTATTGCATGTGTGGCGCCGTGCTGAGTGCCGGGATTAAGAAGAGGTTTCTGTTCTTAAGAGATCTTACAGCAATAAAGATAAACATGTAACAAACCAGCAAAAATCTGGGAAACTAGCACGCATGTATGAGTTTTACAAACCGGGTGTCATATATGATTCCTAATCAATAAATACAACTCTGCCACATGTTTTAAATGGCTTTATTGTTTTCCAGCATATAAATATGCCTTATTTTGCACACCTTCTTCTACTGTTATGGATTTAGATAATTAGTCCCTTTGGGTTACTTTTTAATAATAGCTACACGATAAATGTCCTTGAGCTAAATCATATTTCTTTAGGATAAATTCCTAATAGTGGAATGCCAAATATACATTTGAAAGTTTTGATGGAAATCACTAAACTGCTTAATGAAGACATCCTTCAACAACTCCCCTCCTCAAACATGTATAGCCTCACACCATATATTTATAATTTAGTAGACTTGCAACTATTTTCTTAGTGAAGGATGTGGAGAGATACCCAATGAAACTTGAATGGTGGAGGTTGGAGCGAGAGGTAGATGAGATGGAGATTTGAAGAAAGAAAAGTGTGGAATAGTTATCTTGGAGGGTAGGAAAGTGAATTTTCTAATGAAATGTAGTGAGATTTTCGACATGTCAAGTGCCTGGGCTGGTCTGTATTCCAAGGAGGAAGATAAAATATATGGGGAAGACCTAAATTCCCCCAGCCAACTCCAGTCAAATCAGCCAACCTCAAACACATGAGTGCGCCCAGCCAAGATTAGCAGAGTTGCCCAGTTGAGCCCTGCCTAGATCAGTTGATCCCCTAGCTGACTCACAGATTAGTGAGAATGGTTGTTATTTTAAGCCACTGAGTTTGGGGTAGCTTCTGTTATAAGGGATAAGGATAAGGAAGAAAGAAAGGATATGAGTGGTGATGGATACTGAAAAATAGATAGGGTCCACAGATTGGGGATAAATAGTTATTGGAGGTGGAGGTGCTAATGTAAATGAACTAGCAATCTTACACGGGAATAATGATTCAGGTTAGATAACGCCACCAAAATAATTTTATTCAGAAGAATGATAATTTTGAAAGCAGGCACCCCATGATTCCTTAAATGAATGCCGGAATTGAACAGTTAAACCAAAATTATTTTAGATCCTCATCCTGTGGTACTGTGGTTTTAGGAATAGAGAACTACTAGAAGATAATAAGAATGCCTGTTCTCCTTGCGGGCATTTGGCAGAGGGTGGGGGTAGAGTGGTTAGGGCTTGCCCCAGAAGTAGTGTATATCACTTCTGCTCACATTCCATTGACCAGAACTCAGTCACATGGCCATAGCTAATTGCAGGGAAAGCTGAGAGCTGTGTTCGAAAGAGGAAGAAACGAGTCTGGTGCACACCCAGTCAGTCTGCCACTCATACGGGGACTTTCTTGATTGTGACCAAAGTTGAATGGGCGTATACTTAGTGGTCAAAATTCCTTATAAAATGAATGTTCTTATAAAATGAATGTTCTTCCACATAGCTTTATGCTCTGCAAAAGGAAAAATGAAAACTTATACATAAAAGCTGGATCAACATTTCAGTGCTCTGCTAATGAAATCTTGATAATTAGAAACATGCTAGATGAATTTGAATTCTGTGTCCTCAAAAGCTCATTTATTTGTGCCCCAGAGAGAACTCAAAATTATTTTCTAAGCATTTGGACTTAGCCTGACAGTAAAGTGTACTGGTTAAGAGCTCTGTTTTTGGAATTGGATCTTGGTTCTGCCATTTAACTATTATTTAGAGTACATTACTAAACCTATGACTTAGTTTTTTTCTACTGTAAAATGGCAATAATAATGACTATCTCTATTGGAAACCATGTGGGTATCTTCCTAATTGCGATGGCTTCCCGAATGCCCCCAACACACCCCCCCCTACACACACACACCCCCACACACACATCCCTTAGCAGCTTTGTTTGTATTTTTAGGGGATGGTGTGTGGGGTGACATCTGACTCAAGCCAGGCCAATTGAATTCTCTCTCTTAGTATTCTAGATTTGGGACTGAGAAAAATCTTGTACTTTTTGGATTGATCTTAAGCTTGGAGGTGTAGGGGTGGACATAGTCCCCCCAAAATACAGTTTGAGAAACAGGAGGATGGTCAGCAGAGAGAAAAAGATGAAGTAGATGTGAAAGTGAAGCAGAGATGGCACCTAGCCTCTTCATACTAAATTCTCTCTTTTAGCAATCCGACAAATTGACAAACTGCCTCACAGGCTTGTCCGGATAAAATGCGAAGATGTCTCTAAAGAGCTTAGCCTGGAATAAAGCAAGCACTCAAAAAATGGCATTTATGAATTGTTACACCCTTGGCTCAGACACAGGTCCTGTTGAGCTTTCTCGTTACAACACAAAATTAAGTTTCTTTAGATTTTATAGACAGCTAGGCTTAAATGTCTATTTAACTGGCAGCACAAAAGAGACACACACTGTTAAATCCAGGAAGACAATCATGCCAGCAACTGGGGAACCCTTTGAGGGTTGTTGATTCTTGGGCAAATTGGAAGCCCAATAAAGTTTAAATGCAAATAAGATTCCCCTTAGTAGGCTCGGGGGAGCCCGATGATATTTGGTTCCTAAAGTTTATTTGTAGGAACAGAGCATTGTCTTTGTCTCTTACCGGGATGTGTGCCGTAGAACATTCATTTGTTTACCTCCTCCTCCGCCTGCCTTGTTCTCTCCATATCCCCAGCATTTAGCACGGGGTGTGGCACATAGTAGGAGATGAATAAGTATTTTTCCAAAACCCGAATGCATTTTTTTTTTGCATTAATATTAACACTTGCCCACTGTCATGCACCCAGGAAGTGGCCACATGGAAGGATTCGAATTCAGGTTTATCCAGCTTGAAAGCAGCATCCCTTCTGCTATTAGTGCATTCATGGAGCTTCTACTCTGGCAACTAAAATACACCCCCGTGGGTCCTATGCAGGATTCTTAACCCTGTGCTTTTAAAATCCCTCCTGCTCTCTCGCTCTACTCATTCTCATCAACCCCCATGCTTTAATCAAAACGCCCATTCATTTATCACTCTCTCCACTGTGTTCACTGAATAATTATTGAACATAATAAATGCCCATCATTGAGCACAGAAGCCAAAAGATAAATAAGACCCTCTTCCATCCTAGCCATCAAAGCATTCGCAGGAGAGAATGTAAAAGTAATCATAATTGTTAATTATAATATAGCGTGCTCAGTGCTATGACCAGACAAGCACAAAAAGAGAGTTACCTCTCATATGTGGGAGGGTCGAGAAGAATTTTGGAAGTGCCATTTGTGCGAGCCTTTTTAGATATGGCAGAGAAAGAAAGGGGAAAAGAAATTCTAAGTTCCAGGAACAGCCTGAAGTGGGTTAAAAAGCATAGAGTACTTGTCAGGGGGCAGCAACCAGAACAGCCCAGAGTGCGTGGGAGGTTGGGGACTGGGGCTGAGGAGCAAGGGAGGAGGCAGAGAGGCAGGCTGGGGCCCCATTGCCAAGGTGCTGAAGGCCCTCGTCAGGTCTGAATCACCCAAAGGACAAATGAAGCATGTGCTTAGAACACCAGGAAAACAAGACACCCAAGATGAAATCAGAAAAGAAGACATCTAAAAAGAAATGAGTTTAATTTCAACATACCTTGGAGTTTTGTGCAATTTCAGAATAATACTTTTATTTCAAGTTTTAGCATTTTTTAAAGAAATTTGGAATTACATATGTACACTATCGCTATAATCTTTCAGTGTTTAAGGTCTCTAAAGGTTTCTTTCTGGCCCTGACCTGGTTACAGAAATTGGACACTAACCAATTTCGGTTTGGGGATTGTCAGGGTTGAGTGAAGGCAGTTTACAGAATTACCTCCTAAGTAACCTGTAACTATACCCAAGGACAATAATAATTTATGAGATCAGTTATTTGCCCAAAAAACTTCCAATGGGTGGCATTTTAGAAACTGTGACAAATGAAGCATAACAGGAAGGACCCCTTTCTGTAGCCCCAGAGTTAGGAACCAGGGTCTTTTAAAGAGGCTGCAAACTGATTCTGCCATTCTCAATCAGTCCAGTCACACTTATCTCACATTGAGTAAGACATTTTATGACAGCATTCATGGCCAAAAGCTATACATGCCTCCCTCCATCCCCACTGCCACTGGGAAGGGAAGAGGGCGTATTCTTCCAAAAAACAAGTGTTTCAGAAAATCACTCATTT
Organism: Pteropus medius; assembly: GCF_902729225.1. Lineage (NCBI taxonomy): Eukaryota > Metazoa > Chordata > Mammalia > Chiroptera > Pteropodidae > Pteropus > Pteropus medius. The sequence continues at coordinate 8,239,492 of NW_024349799.1, read as the reverse complement.
AGATTAGGAGTGTCTACAAGAAGTGGGGAAAATAGATCTCACTCCCCATTCCACGCCCACCCCAGTGCTGCCTGATGACAGAAATCCTGGAAGAGTTTCATATGTATTTTGGGAGGGTTCTCAGAGATGAAGGTGGACAAGATGAAGTGAAACTCTATGCCAAGAACATTACGTATATCAAATAGGCAAAGATAGCACACCCGCGTAGGTGCCCAGCAGTGGAGGGATTCGGGCCAAGCCAGAAGGAGAACTAAGGTTACCTTCTTACCACCTGCAGGCATGCCTCTGCTGTCTCGCCTACCGCTTCTCCCTGCCATCAATACCAGAAGTGCTAGGAAGAAGTGAAAGAACCTCCTGTAGCCTCGCTAGCTAGCACTCAGTACTTAGGTTGTAATTTCTATATTCTTCATGCCTAGCACATCCTTGGCCCAGAGAAGACATTTGATACTTGTGTTGAAAAATGAATGAATGAATTTAAGTACATAGTAAAAGTTAGTTACCACCTCTGACTCCCTTTCTCGGTCATGGCTTTCCTGGTTTAGGAGTCTTATTTCTTAGAGGAGGGTGTTCCCTTGGCTCAGGGACTTGTTTAGGTAACAATGTGACATGGTCCAGGATACACTTATTGTGTGCTCTCCAAAACTATCAGTTTCTGGGCAGGGCTTAAGTCCCACCCCTAGTCCCACCCCTGGCCTTGCATTTCAGCTCAGTGGGCGGAAGGGCATAAATTGCAGCTGTTTGCAGTCCTGCTGCATTTTTACCAAAGGCTTCCAATAGCACGATGAAGTTGGCAGGCTTTCTCCTCCTGGTGATCCTAATCACCTTCAGCCTAGAGGTACTGGAGCTTCAGGCTGCAGTGAGACCACTGCAACTTTTGGGTGAGTCCAGACAGAAGGCAGCTCCATTCTTCTTTGAATGAGGGAGCCAGCAAGTAAAACATCAGAGGCCAGTGTGTGCAGGGGGGAGGAGGGGAAGAAATAAGAGAAAGAAAGACATTCTAGTTAAGGAGTCGTTGCCGGGGACCCACCTTGACTGCAGAACCTCTCTTCTTTTGCCTCTACCTTCTCCCATCCTTTCCCTGGGTCCCCCCTCCATCTGGACACTCCTCTATTCCTCCCTTTCTGCCCCCTCATCAGCCATCCTCCATCTCCCCGGCATCTCTCTCTCTACCAGTTTCTTCTTCTCTCAGTAATCATATCAATCTCTTCCTTTTACTATTGATAGTCTCGAAGGAGTAATCAATTCTTTGCCCTTATTGCCCCACACTTCTTCCCTTAACCCCCTGAAGACTGAGTATAGTCTCCATTGCTGCCCCCATCACTTTGCTGAACCTTCTCTCCTTAGTCCTGCTGACAAATCTCTTGACTCTCTTCAGTAGCCAAACTCTTCACCTCTGCAGCATCTGACATTTTTTTGCCACTCCATCAGTCCTCAAACTTTCTTCTCCCCTGGATTTTCTTCACTGTATCTCTTTCTTCTCCCTAAATAATATTGGATTCAACTCTTATTCCCCTCTCTTCTTTGCTCTCCCCCCACTACATTTAACTGGTTGCTAAATACCATCATTCTTTGAAATTGTCTCTTGCACATGTTTCTTCCTTTTCACACCCCAGTTGCCACACTGTATTTCCAACCCTGGTTACCCCATGCTTGGGCCAATGCAATAGCTTCCCAGCAACTCTCCCCGCCCCTCTCTTCCTCCTGAAAGTTGCTTGCTTATTGAATCGTGGTTTGTTCTGTGCTCTCACATCAGAATAACCTTTGTAAGTAAACAGTATATCCCCCTCTGGGCCTACCAAATGAAATCCAAACTCCTCAGGTCCTCAAGATATGTCCTCTGCAACTTTGTCCCTACCTACTTTTCCTGCTTAATTTCCAACTGTTCCCTAATTCTTATCCAGCCTTCCATTTGCCATTCCTTCTGTATTCCTTGTATTTCAGGGTGAGGAGTGAAGCAGGTGAAGCACCGAGGGCACAAAATTTAAGGAGGTGCTTACTCTCAAGGTTGTGCAAGGTCCTCCTTAAATTTTGTGCCCAACGTACCTCATGTACCTCCCCTTGTCCCAGCCCCATTGCATTTTTCCCTTGTAAACTTTTGCTAACAATTCTTTTCTCACAAACTCTACTATCCCTTTCAATTCTGCCATAAAAAGATTTCTGTACTTCAAGAATCATCTTTTCTGACTAATCTGATTGGACGTAATGTCTCTCTTTTGAGCCCCTTTAGTCTTTTGAATATACCTCTCTCAGTACACTTGTCTCACACTGCTTCGTTTTTAGTACTTTAAACATAAGTCTTGTTTCCATTGTTAGACTCTAAGCTGCTTGAAGGTAATGACCCTATCTTACATCTTTGTATTTCCTGAATAACTTACCTCTATGCTTTATACATAGGAAGAAATCAACAGATATAATGAGTGACTAAATGCCATGAGTGAGGACAAGAAGTCTTTAACCCTTTCATTGTAAATCAACAGCTAATGGAAACATGGAGGGATGATGTTTTCTCTGAAGTGTGAAAGTACATCGTAGACATCCCACTAGGCCCCCTTCTTACATATCTTTAAAGTAGGCCCTTGATAATTGGGATTATCTGAATGCATTGTTTTTAATTGAAAAATATAAGATGTTAATGAGCATTATTCTTCAAGTAATCATTTAAATTACATTATACATTGAATTAAAAGAAAAAAGTGAAACTGGCTCCTTAATCAAGGGCTGTTTTCTCTAGCACCTGTGCCTAAAGCATGGCTGTAGTCAGCTGGTCTGTTTTAATGCAGGCGCCTGCATTGAGCTCTGCAGCGGTGACTGGGACTGTGATCCAGGGGACCACTGTGTCAGCAATGGGTGTGGCCACATCTGTGTTTCAGACTAAAGACAAGTGAAAAAAAATCAGGTACTTTCTTGCTGCCTCACACCTTGTCCAAGCCAGACAGGCTGTACACTTGGCTCTGATGGGACTTTCCAGATATGGGTGGGACAGAAGCCTGTCTCTCTGTGGCCTCTCCCTCTTTACTGACCCATCCTCCCAAAGGAAGCAACTATCACAGGATTTTGATTTCCAAACCTTTAAAATCATTTAATTACCTAGTATATCCTGGTGAGAAATCAGATTACTTGATCAAAAAGAAGATAAAAATCACTCATAATCTTCCATCCCCAAGTGGCATCTGCTTAACACTTCAGTGAATATTTTAAACACACACACAAATATATAATATAAAAATGAGATAATCTTGTGCCTATTTTTATTGCTTGATTATTTCACTTAGAAATAGCTAGTGAATAATTTTTAATGCCAACACTGATGCTTAAATACTTACCAATCTCAATTAACACACATTTAGTTTCTTTTTATATTATTAATATGGCTGTAATGAATATTAAATTGGTATACATGCCCTTATTAATTTTTGTTAAGATAAATTCTAAGAAGTATAATTAATGACCAAAGAGCATGCTCATTTTTAGCCTCTGATGCACACTGCCATATTGACACATGAAAGCTCCTTTCCTGTAAAATTATTTCAGGGTCCTTACATGATAATTTCTTCATTTTCAGTAACCATTAAATTTAAAAAGCATAATTAAAAGCTACTATGAAAAAACGCTTAATTATAAATTAAGTTGTATCAAACGCAACAGAATCAACATATACTTTAAAAATAACCCATTTGTGTTCCAAATGTATTATTTGTCCAATCCACCCACAATTCTTGGGATCCTTTTGGCCTTGCTATCTCCATGCAGGGGCTTATTGATTCCCAGAACTGGGAACTTTTGCCTCTCAATTGTTTTCTGTGGATTCAGGTGTCACACATTTTTTTTGTCCATTTCCCAGATGAAAACTTATCTTAAGGGTCATCCTTCTCTAATAATTGCTCATCCCTTCCTAGAGTTCCTTATCTTCAGAGATGTGACTGTTTGGAGAGCCTTGCTCAGGAAGACAGATGAAAATGGGGACCTGCGAATGGAGATTACGAGGGACGTGGTGGAGGGAAAAAAAGTTTTTTTGTTTTTTTAATAAATCAGCATTGTTAAAAGTACCCACACTACTTGAATTATTTGGGCAAGGGTGATGAAGAGGAGGAGGAAGAGGTGGGGGATAGATGATCTTTGTTGAACACTTGCTATGCAACAAGGATTGTGTTATATTTTCCACAAGCATCATCTAATTTATCCCTCCAGGAACTTTGTGACTGCTTATTACCATTGCCATTTTACGTGTAAGGACACTGACGTTTGGAGAAATTAAGTAATTTGCTCAAAGTCATATAGCAGCTAGGTGTCAGGGTCTTAACTATAATCCCAGTGCAACCTAAGATGAGCCACACTAAACTCAAATCCTTTCTATACTCTCTTTCACTCCACCTCTTCTGTGGTGATGACCAGGCCTCATGTCCTTCTAGCCCAGTGTGTTGGACAACTCTTATGCACTGCTTTAGATACTCTTCACCTTATACTCTTATGCTAAGCATTGCTACAGCAATCAGTTTATTTCAGGCATCTATCTACTAGCTTAGCATGAGATAACTTGTCAGAGTCTTACTGAGAACTTGTACCCTAGTATCCCACACCTCTCACTTTTGCCTCAGGGCTTCTCTGATTATACAAGAGACTTATGCAGGAACCACCACATACTGATGCATGTTCAACTCAGAAGACCGGAGAATTCATGCTTGTTGGGGCAATGCTTGACAATAGAGGTCAAAGGCTGACAGATATATGCTTCCCCCTTCCATACCTCAGGAGACGGGTTCTGAGAGCATCCAATAAGGCTTGTCAGAAAGTCCTGAGGTGTGAGCAATCACTCATCCCTTGCAATGGCCAACTCAACAGCGCACATTTGTCTTGATTCTCCTTTCTTCTTTGTTCATTCTTGAATAAATCACCCACATACCAACCTCATCCGTGGCTCTGCTTTAGGAGAACTCAAACTAAAACACGAGTGACTAGGTCTCAGCTCCTGATGTCTGAGCAAAATGCTTGAATATCACAAATACACACATATACATAACATACATATACACACATTCCAAGAATAAACAATAATATACAACCATAGTGAAATCTAAATTCAAACAAAAAAAAAATAGTTATCCCCAAAGAAGCCCAAAATCTTCAGAGAATTAGCTCTTCTCAAGCAAACATTCAATTTTCATTGCTAAACAGAAGTGTTTTATTCTCAGGATATAAAATATACATTCAGGTGGCTACAAGGTTTTCCCTAAGAGCCATGGGTGAGAACTTGCCTCATATTTGCATAACTCAAAGGTTTTCCCAGTCTGCCTGAATTTAATTTCAAGCTTTCACCTATTGAGTAATTGATGACTGTTCACAGCTTTTGAAATGGCTATTTTTCTTTTCCAGCATCTTGCTTTTAAAGTTTCAGGAAATCTTGGGGTGTCCAATCTCAACCAGGTCACCCTTTGGCAGGTTATAGTTTACATGATTCACTTTGAACTCCAACATTACTTTTCTTGTGTGATGAGGGGTCTCAAGATCCACAGGATTCACAGCCAGCTACAAAGACTACTGGAAAATTTAACATTTATTGTGTGGTTTTGTGCCTGGGGAAAAAATCAGGGGCCGTAATACGATGTAAGAAAAGTAGAAGAATGTCGTAGAACTTGCAGTTTCTGTCACTGCCATCCACAACGGCTCCTCACCAACCCCGGCCAGAATCTGAATCGCTGATACTAAACAGGAATGTCGGCCCTGATCAGGAACAAACTTTCTGGACGGATAGTCTCCTTCAGTCAGGGATCTAGGAGAAGTGGGCGGCGAAAAAGTCTCCAAGCTAATTTCTGATGAGTATTTGTAGGGCAACAGTCTGAGGAGGTGGTAATCGTGGAACTCTATTACGTTGGATTCTGGACCAAATAAGACATTTCCGGGACTGGCGTGAGGGGACAGGGATGCCCCGGAAGTACTTCCCTGTTGTTCTACGTAGGAAAGATGGCGGTGGTGCAAGTTGCAGGCTCCCTGTTGGGCGGGTCGCCCCGGGAGGCGCCGCGGGAGCCACCCCACGAGCTGGGCACTGGGTTCCGCCGCTTGTCGGCCAGGCTCTGCGCCTTGCGTCCGGATGACAGCAACTCCGCACGCACCGAGATCCACCTGCTCCTAGACCAGCTCATCTCCGAGAACTACAGCGAGGGCGGCGACGTGGCCCCGGAGGTAGGCGGTGTGCGGGGCGGGGAGGACTCCGGGCGCGCCTGCTGGCCCCGCCCCCACCCCTCAGGGACCCTAGCTGGTAGCTCCCGCCTGCCTCTCCCGGCTTTTCTCGCTTCCACTTGGCATTACTTAGTTCCAGGCTCGTTTGCTCCCTTCAGCCGTGGCACATTCCCTTTCTCCCTCTATCTGGAAGACCCTGCAGTTCTTCGTAAATTCGTATTTTTAAAACCCAACTTAGATGACTTACGTTGTGATAGCAACGCAGGTGTCATCTCTGGTACCACCTTCCCGTCTCCCTTCTCCACTCCCTGCATCTAGAATACTTTGTATATAAGATTCACTACTACAGTTTATTGAGTACGTGGTACACGGACCACATACTGTACTTTCCCGTGCACTGTTCCAGGAACTTAGAATATGAGTATTATTAGGTCTATATTACTGGGAAAAAACAAACAAGCAAACAAACAAACACTGAGGCTCATAAAGATCCAACGTCATGTTGCTGGCAAAAGGCAGAACTAGAATTGGAACCTAAGTCTGTCACAATGCCTGCCATTTTCTGTGTCTCCATACTAGTTCTGCCCTCTGTGCCTCTTTAGAAGTATGCTGACTCTGAGTACTGTTCACATACATCAGGCCTACAGTGCTGCTTACTGAATTCCCTGAATCTTTTGACCCCATCATACCACTGCCTTCTGGTGCACACAGGCACCTCAAACCAGATGGTTCCTAAAAATGAGTATATTATCCCTACACACACACGCCGTTCCCAACCTGTTCTGTTCCCCTACATAGACAGCCTGCCAACCCACAAGGGCACAAACTGGTTCTTTCCCTTTCCTTCTTTCCAGATCCTATCCAATCTGGATTTCTTCGAATCTGTCTCATAAATATTTCTCAGTCCATCCCCTCCTCTCTTATTCCCATTGCCAATCCCTTAGGCCCTCAGGCAAGATGACTCTTGGACTATTCCTCTGGTCTCCTCTAATTTATCCTGGGTCCAGTCCAGCTCTTCTCCAGACCATTCTTTGCTCTGCTGCCAGAGTGAGCTTTTCTTTAGTGGAAAAAATTCTGATTAGAAAAGTAAAACTTTGATTGGGAAAGATCTTCAACACATATTGGTAAATGGTAAAAGCAAGTTATAGAACAGTTCATACAGTATGAGATTAATATAGTCGGGAAGTTTAAAAATTTATATACACTTATAGTTTCAAAGAGTTCACAACAAAGTAATAGTATGCATCACTAGGGAGTGGAGTGGAATTAAAGGAGTAGTGGAGACTTTAATTTGTATAATTTTATAATTTTGCTCCAAAAATATGTGCCATTTCAGTTTCCTGTCCTGTCACTCCTTTTGTGCTGTGTGCAGTCATTTCACACTTGTTCCTGAAGCACCTGCTGGTGTTTCATACCTACTGGTATTCTGTGTTTTTGTACCCTTCATTCCCTTTGCTTGCAGTGTCTTTCATTGCCTTGTCTGCCTGCAGGTATTTACTCATCCTTCAAATCGTTCCAGATTCTGCTTAAAAATCACCTTCATAAGACCTTCCTAATTATCATTTCTCCAGACTTTGTACTTAATTCTTTCAGCACTTAATTCTCTCTTAAGTATTTGTGAGAATTTCTGTCTTCCTAACTAGATTGTGAGCTTTTAGGGGTTCTGAAATATGTTTGTTTACCTTTGGAATGCAAAGACCTAACATACTTCTTGACACATAGTAGGTACTGAGAGTCTTTTCATTCAGTAAACATCAATGGGTGAATGAATAGTCTGATTTGCAAATAGATTCCTCTTTTTTTCTTTCGAATTTCCTAATTTTACATTAAATTCATCCAAGCATCATTTCTGATTTTCCCACTGGCTTTGAAAATCTAGATTGCTAGTTCTTGATATTTTTAACCTAAGTATGTGCTTTTATATTATGGAAGCCTTTCTTTAGTTATTTAATTGTACTGTCTCTGCATATGTATAGTCTTTTTTAGGAGTCTTTAGCCTGTCATAAGCCATGTTGATTCTTTTGCTTCTTTTTTAGCACATCTTAGTTTTGTACTTCATTTCATTTTTACCCCCTTTTTTCTACCTCAAGTTTCATCCTTCCCCATTTTGAGTGTGAACAGTCACTTTTTATTCCCATTTGGCTGTGTTGTTTTTTGGTGGGGCGTCTTCATGTGACTAATAGGTATGTCACCTTTCTATTGTCTTTTTTTTTTGGTAGGACGTCAGTGCTCTTCTAGTCCAAGCTTGCCGACTGGTGCCTCTTAATCAGAATCATCTTGTCAGCAAAGTGTCTCAGCTTATCCACCACTTACTTAACACATTACAGGTAATCATTCATGTAACTTTAGAATTCAGATCATGAACTTCAACAATAAGTACTTTTAAAATACATATGTGGTAAGTGCGATAGGCCAGTCTTTTGAGAAGCTATAGAAAAAGCAAATGCCCACTAAGAATGATATTAAAACAAATATGACTCAGACCAAAAAAAAAAATTCTGCACAATTCTAGAAGTTTCTCCATTAGAGGTATTCCTTTTTGCTTAGTTCAAGAGATGAGAATCATTCAGGCCCCTGGGTCTTAGAATTTTTCATGAAAGATGTATTTGTCCAAGATATATCTAAGAACAAATTGAAATAATTCCCTACCCCTTTCCTGCCAGTATTTTTCCCTCTTTTCCAAAGCTACCATTTTTGTGGGCTACTTTCCGTCTTCATAAAACTGGAGAACTAGCCTGGGGGCAAAAGGGAGGCTAAATAAAAAGACTCCTTTTATTTATATCAAGGTCTGTACTAGCTCCCTTCTCTCCAGAACCTTTTCCAATTTGTTAAATAAATGTATTATCTTTTTAGGAATAGTTAAAGTTGTTACTATAAGATACACATGAATATGCAAATGTAGTTTGAACAAAACTTATCAGTTAGCATTATGTAATCTAAGGTGCTGTTGGCTGCAAGAAACAGAAAAGCCAACATCGAGAAGTTAAACAATTTTTTAAACAAATTATGTTGCGTCACAAGCCTTGAGGGAGGCTTTATTGGCATCTTTCCATTCTGCCATCTGTAGTACGTGGGTTATCCTGAGCTAGCATCTCTCACGGTAATAAGATGGCTGCCTTATTTCCAGGCATCCCATGCAAAATAAATAACACCCAGAAGAAGCAAAAGAACCATTTATTTTGTGTCTTTTTTATTTAAGAATAAGGAAATGTGTCCTATAGACTCTCTGGCAGACCTCCCTGATATCTGGCTGCGGAGATCGAGGTCATAATGAGAGCCCCTCTAAAACAGTTTGATGAAGGGAATGGTATTATGAGTGGCTTAAACCAGGGATTTCAATCTTGACTACACATTAGAATCACCTGGAGGGTTTAAGCTCCCTAGATGATTACAGTGTGCAGCTCCACCCTAACATCTAGCTTTCTCAACCTCAGCACTACTGATGCTTTTGATTGGATAATTCTTTGTTCGGGTGTGGGGGAGATGGTGGGAAATTACTCTGTGCATTATAGGATGTTTAACAGAATCCTTGGCCTCTACCCACTAGATACCAGTAGCTTCTCTCCAGTTGTGACAGTCAAAAATGTCTATAGACATTGCCAAATGTTCCCTAAGGGTCAAGATTGCCCCTGTAGAGTACCACTGTCTTAGACTAATTAGGATTCACTCTCAGGTCTCATGGGAATGGTAGGCACCCAAATAAAATCTGTTCTGCCAGCAAGAAAAGAGGAGGCCAATACTGGTAGGTACCAGTCTGCTACATATGACTTCTTAAATGGAATAAGGCTGTTTTCAAGTTTAGAATTTTTCAAACTGATGTGATAGCTTCTGAATGTTTACTATTCTCAGTTATATTATCTTTGTAACACTAGCAATTAGAATAGTTTCTTATCACTTAATGGCATCTACAATTCTTAACCAACTCTCTAGCATTTGATGATAGTTTATGTCAGTTGTCTGTGAATTGACACTTGGATTAGCCTACTTTGTCCCAACAAGATTATAAACAACTTGAGGTTAGGGATATGCCATCTCTTCCTGTTATATTTGCCATATCATAGTAGAGACTTAGTAGTATTTAACAGACATATTTATTCACAATGTATTTGTTGAGTGTTTACTAATTCAATAAGGCAATTTAGTTGAATTAAGAAATATCAGTGGATCGAGTCTTACATATCTGTGTATTTACAGCTGCCAGTGTCTGGTTAGTTCAAGGACAAGTTATAAGGATTTTGCCATGTTCTACTTTGAGAGGAGGGAATAAAGGGTAACAAGTGAACAAGACCCTGGGGCAAGGAGAAGGCTCTATCTTGATTGAGCTTTCAAGGCCTTTAGAGCTGATCTTTTTGACACAAAAAAATATGGACGCACAGGCGCTCTCTCTTACACAGCTTGATTCAGATGAGCATGTTTCTGGAAAGGATAAAGTTTTTTATAAGTTAGCTCATATGTATTTTTTCTTCTATCGATAGGTAATTGTCGATGAACAGAACCTGGATTTCCTGTTGGCGTATACAATTTCTGCTCTTCAACAATGCAGTTCCTGGACACATGTGAAAATTCTTCAAGCTCTGGCAGCTCTGGTTTACTGCAATGGCTCAAAATGTCAGAAGGTAGTTTGAACTACATTTTGTTTTTCCTTTGAAAGGTTAGGAGCACAGGCTCTGAACCAACAGGCTTGCATTAAGGTTTCCGTCCTGTCATTAATTAGATGTGTCATCTTGAATAACTGTTCCTTGACCTCTCGAAGCCTCCTTTCCTCACATATAAAATATTTTCTCGTACTCATGAAATGCTTGGCACTCAGTAAATAGTAACCAATATCATTACCCATTAGCTTAGCAGCCAAGACTAAAGAGCTTCAGCAACTCACTAGCCTGGGAGTGATGATCCTTCCTGATGTTTTTTGGCATATCTTCGTGTGCCCATCTGAAAGATTTACCTAGCAGTTAGTCTTTGGTACTTAAACTGTGCTTTAGTTAAAAAAATGAAATCTCTCTAAAGAGTGATATTTTCCAGAAGCTATTCTTCGACCAACATTGGCTATTATTTTTTTTTTAGTACCTCCCAGACTTGTTAGGTAAGAGCGGACTCTTGATGAAGTTGAGTGACTGGGCTCAGTCCGACCCTGAAGTTAGGCGAGCTGCAGTGCATTGTATGGCAAACTTATGTCTCAGGTATGTGGATCCAATCAGATTTCCCAGTTGTAATAAGATAAGGCCTCTTGTAGGCCCTTTGTAGGTGGTTCAATCTGTCTGAAGCCAGAGCCAACTTAGAAAAATAACCTACTTTACATTTCCTATGTTCTTTGCTAATAAGTACATCTTATATTGTTTATTTTTAATTTTAATGTTGCCTATAAAGAAAGTTTGTAAAGAAACGAAGGAAAAATAGACTAGGACTTTATGCCTAAAATACAGTAAAAGTGATATATGTGAAGTCTGTCATGCATGGTGTTGTTTTCTATCGGTATAAATTCTAACCTTATTCAGTCTTTTAGAAGGATATATTCATATGAATTTAAGCTTTGGTGAGATTTATCTGTCAAGGCCAATTTCTTCTAAGAAAATGAAACCAATCCCAGTTCTAGATTCATGCAATAGAAAATGAGCAGCACAAACTTGAACCGATGTATGATATCTTGTCTCTATATTGCAGTGTTGTTCAGTGACTAGGAGGGCAGGTTCAGCTGTGTGATTCTCTCTTGACAAATAATGCAGGACCTGTCTGCATTATTTTCCTTTAAGAACTGAAAAGCAGAGCTGAATAAGGTTTCTCTTTCTCCATACTTCTTCCATTACAAACTTCTGTATCTTTTCCCTATAGAAACCATTCTTCCTTCTTCCTGTTCATTCAAGTCTTGTGCCTGTCCCATAGCAGTAATTAATTAACCAAAGTGTACAATCTTCCATAATACAGTTTTATTCAAGGATATATTCCAACTCCATTAGTCTGTATTACTGCTACTTTTAATTCTTATTCTTTTGCAAGCCCATTTCAAGGGAGACTTGAGTTTGAGCTGCTTTCTCTGTGTGTGTTTCAGTGTGCCAGGACAGCCGTACTTGGAGGAGCCCTACCAAAATATTTGCTTCCAAGCTTTCTTGACCACTTTACAGTCTCCAAAATCATCTGATATGGATGATATCACGTTTTGCATGGTAGGTGGGACTCACTAATCTTGTGAATGTTTAGATGTGTTAGATGTAGCAGTGAAACAGAAGCTGTTACCAAAGAGTTTAATTTGGTTGCTGTATTAGTTTTGTCTAGAGAAAAAGGTATAAGTGTAATGTTACTAGCCTAAAAAATTAAAATCATATTTTTCAAGTTTAAATTACAAGACACTGTTTTTGTTTGGGTTTTTTTTGCTGTTGTTCTTGTTTTGTAATTCTAGGTTTTTAAGAAAACTATTTTTTCCCTCCTGACTATAAAAGCAATACCATTTCAGACTAGTGACTGTCTTTTAGATGGAAGGGAAAGGAGTGGATTCAACGATATCTGCAATATTTTATTTCTTTTTAAAAAAAATCTGTTGCAAATATGACAATTTCTTAACATGTTTTAAATTCTGAGTAGCACATTTCAAAAATTATAGATCTAAGATGGTAAAAGTTCCCTATAGCTCTCTGCTCAGATATAACCACTGGAAACAATTTGTCCTACGTGCTCCCAGATTTTTTTTTCTATATATAAATGACCATATTTACAATTTTTAAATGGGATCATGTTAAATACACTGTTTTGCCACTTTCTTTTTTAATATCTTGGACCTCTTTTCAGTACCTATTCAGGACCTCTTTTCATGTACCTCATGCTTTCTAACTCTCTAGCTAGGAGACCTTGGGCAAGTTACTTAATATCTCCATGTTCCTTATCTCAGAAATAGGACAGATGATATAACTACCTTGTTAAGGGTCTTATGAGTAGTATGTGAAATAAAGCATTTAAAGTGCTTGGCAAAATGCATGCTATTATTATTGTTGAGTTTCACATGTTAGCAGAGAGTTAGCTTCTTATATATTCATTGTCATGATTGATGGACATTCAAGTTTTTTCAGTGTTTCCACTATTTCAAACAAGGCTACAGTTCACATTCTCTCCAAGTGGGGCGTATTTCTAAAGGACAGAATCCTAGAACTGAGATTTCTGAGTCAAAAATCAGTCTCAATCAGAAGTGCCCTCCAGAAACCTGTCCCCAGATACATTTCTTTGCCTATAAGAGCTGCTGAGGTTGCTACAGTATAGATATTCCCTGCTTCTGATCTCTGCTGCCGTTTTTTCATTCCAGTCATATTCTTCCCACCAAACATCTCTTCCCTCCCTCCCCCTCCTTCACTCATCATTTGTACATGCTGATTTATAAACTCTTAAAGATCACTCTTACTCAATAAGAGCACCCTGTTCTTCTGGAAAATAATTAGTAGAAGCTAGAAGAGAAGATCTCTTCTTTGGATCTTCATCTCTACTTTCCCCACCACCCCACCCTTCCCGTCTAAAGATTTTTTCATCACCTAAAGACTTTATCTCCATTTTAAGTGGTGCTAGAAAGTTGATGCCTAGACAACCAAATTTCATTTATCTTTTAACTTAGTCTCCTTTCCCCCCCTAGTTGTTACAAAATGCTTTAAAAGGTATACAGTCTCTTTTAAATGGTGGGAAGATGAAATTGACACAGACTGATGACCTTGGAGCTCTTCTAGCGGTGCTAAAGGTAAGGCATTATCTGTTTAAACTCCATGTCCTCATTATGGTTAGTATCTTTCCTATTAAACCCCAGGAATAAAGACCACTTTACATTATCACTCCAAGGCTAGCTTTAGGGTATTTTTTTTTTTAAGAGAAAAGCATAAAATGTTTATATTCAAGCATACTTAGAATTAATGGGGACTTGGTTCCATAGTGTAGCAGTTAGCACGTCTGCTTTACACTCAGAAGGTCCTGGGTTTTGTGCCCCAGTGGAACCACGGTCCATGGTCTACGGCCACACCACCCTGAACAAGCCCGAGGTCTGATCTCGGAAGCTAAGCTTAGTACTTGGATGGGAGACCACCTAGGAAGACGAGGTGCTGTAGGCATAAATAATAATAAATTAAAACAAAAACAAAACAAAACAAAAAACAATGGAGAACAATAAACCTTGCTTTAGTAAATATATTTTGACTTAGAAAGGGAATAGGTTATGAGGTATGATCTGTAGATAATTTTAAATTATTTTGAATCTCTTTGTACTTGAAAGAAGAACCAGAGTTTCTCCTTGGCTCTTGTCCCCAAGTAGTGGGCAGGCCAATCGAGATGTGTGTCAGTAGGCTGCCGTCTTTTGGCTTCTGAGCCTGTGAGTCAGTGGGCAAGTCAGGTCAGCCTCTCTGGGGCTCAGCTGTCTTTTTGTGCTTCTCAGCTTTGTCCTGGCCTCAGATCAAAGCCATGTATGATAACTTAGCTTTATCATGATGAAAATTTTTATTCTTTCTCTGTGCCATCACCACTACTTCTAAATAGATAGATATCTGGATGTGGACATGGATAAGCTAAATATAAATGATAGATGGGTAAAAAAAATTATAGATAGATAAAATAATTGGATAAAACTGGTTAGGTAAATTTTAAAAATTAATAAATAAAAATAAGTAAATAAGTAAACTAAAATCAAGCCTAACTTGATCTGGACAAACCAGACCCACCTGGAGCCTGGATGAGATTAAATTCTTCTTTAAGTCCTAAACCTTTAAGCTATCTATTTTCTCTCATGTTTATTTCTTTAATTAAACTTCTAAACAATAATCTGTTTGTATGATCCAGAACACAATGAATAATTCTGGTTTCTGATTTCTGATTTATGTTTTTTGTGTGTGTTTCCTTAATCATCATCATTAGAAATCCATGTTTCATGGACTCCCTGGAGTAAACATAGAGATGCCCACGGTATTGTACCCCACTCCACTACCTCAGTATGATGGGCGACCACCTGTCAAACCGCAGCAATTAGAATCCAGCGCTTCTCGACCAACTGTGGTACATTTATGCAAATTTACATTTAAGTTGCAGATTGTTTTTAATTGCTTGCTGTGTGTTTTCTGTGATTTGCGTTACTACTGTGCCAAAGGCTCACACTGAATTTGATTCAAGTTAGGGGTTTTAGCATAGTAAATTTAAATTTATCACACTGCTAAAAATACCAATTAGAGTATCTTATATTTTAAGATGTCTAAGTAGTATAACAGCTATAAAAAATAGGCATTCAGTTTACACCCAAAGCCAAGCATCTTCATCTCTCAAATGCTCAAGACCGTAGGTCAACAAACTTTTTCTGTGAAAGGCTAGCTGGTACATATTTTAGGTCTCTGTTGCAAATGCCAACTCTGATGTCCTAGGGCAAAAGCAGCCATAGACACTGTGTTAACGAATGTGTGTGCTGTGTTCCAGTAAAACTTTATTTACAGAAACAGGCTGTGCACTGGGCTGGATTTGGTCTTTGGACTATAATTTGCCAGCCCCTCTGTGGACCATTAGAATCCACTTACCAGTCAGCTAACTATCTCCATGCTACTTATATTTACCAATTTCCCAGCCTTTCCAGATAACTGTCCTCTCCCTCATGTTTCTGTTGGAGAAGCTAGAATCTACAGATACATGGCCAAGGTATTACATCTAGAAATGTAATACCTGATAAAAATGCTTATAATTAGGAATTCTTTCACTCATTCACTTAATCTACATTTACTATACATTTGCTATATCCCAGATATTGTGCTAACCAGTAATGATATAGTCTGTTTTTAGGAGTTTGGAGGAAAAGTGAAGATGGATAAATAAACAATTATAACGCAATATTATGGTTTCTTTCACCAGAATATTCACAGGGTACTTTGGGAACACATTCAGGGTACCCAATCAAATTAAGGAATAAGAAGGCTTTTTAAAAGATGTGGTGGCTAAACTGAGACTCAAGAATTGGTAGTGGTACATAAAAGGAAGGAAAGTGTTTTATTACAAGGGAACAAAAGGTGTGTAAACATAGGGAACGAGAGTGCGTGTAGCCCATGGTTAACTAGTTGAGCTAGAGTGTCAGGTACAAGGAGGGGAGGGTTGGGGCAAGTATGAAGCAAAGGCCAAGTCATAAGCGTCTTATATAGTATGCTAAAGAGTTTGGGCTTTTATCATATAGATGGGAGAGATTCACTGAAGAATAGTATATAGCAGAGTGATGTGATAAGATTTGCATGTTAGAAAAATCATTGTGGTTTGAGTCTGGAGCCACATTAATAACTTAAGTTGGAAGCAATGAAGATCTTTTTCCCCAAGTTCAGAAAATTCGAGAATACAGAGAAGAACACAGATTCCAGAGATATTTGGATGTCAGAAAGAAGGAAAAGAAAGAAACTGGCTTTTACTTGATATCTATACCTACAAAACCCTAGTGCCCTGAAACATGCATTATATGTAATGGATTAACATCTCTCTTATGCATCTAGAGTGGTACTAATTATGGATCATATTTGGGAGAACTGAGAAAACAGTCACTCAGGACATTTTCTGTAGACCTTAATTCTCTTGCAGAACACAAGTTGAGAAGGCTGAATGCTTTCACACTATGCAGTGTGTAAGGTCGGTAGCATTAGCTTTATACGTACAAATGAGAAGGTCAAGCTCATAGAAGCTAAACGATTTGCCCAGGGTTACAGGAGTAGAATGTAAACCCAGGCCACAAGTTTTGCTCTGTCTCACACTTTTCATACCTTGCTTTGTATAGTCCCATAGGGTATGTGTAAGCACTTAAGATAGTGCCTGACATATAGAGTGTTAAGGAAGTGCTACCTTTTTTTTTTTTCCCTTCTTTTCTCTCTTCCAATGACATATCGGGGACATATTTGGTAATTTTCAAATGAGAAAGTAATAATGATTCAATTAAAAGCCATTTTGAAATAGCTATCATATAAATGTTTTCATTTGCTTCTAACATCAGAATAAAAAGAAAAAATCAAAAGTAAAACCAAAGAAAATCCAGCAAGGTGAGGAGGAGGAAGAAGAATCCAGTGGTGAAAAAGAAGCAGCCCCGGTCACTGGCCTGGGCAGAGTAAACCTGCATGAAGGGACCACTCAGCGTCTCTCCTCCCTGGGTGTCCAGAGTTTGTCATTAGATGGAAGTGGAGCTGCAGGAAAAGATCGAGTCTCTTCACCCTTCAGCTCTCCCAGTTGGAAAAAGCTCAGCAGCAGTGAGTCAGATTATTCTGATGCTGAAGGAGGCCTGCAGAGTAAAATGAGGTAGTAGTATTTTGTTATACTTTTATGCCTTATATTTTAAGTTGCATGTAAGTTTTTATAACTTCACTAAGTTATATGACTGCTGCATGTGATTTAATTTGATTCTCATTTATGTGGGACTTTGCATTTTGCCTTGTTCTCTTGATTGGCCTTTGTACATGTAGTTCCTCTGCCTGGAATATTCTTTCTTTCTTTTTCTTTTTGCCTTTTTGCCTTGTTAACCACTACTCATCTTAAATATGAGCTTGGCAATCATATCCTCTGAGAAGCATTTTCTGACCACCCAATTCTGGCTTAGGTAACCCTTTTACCTATCTCTGCTTTAATATTGATCATGATGTGTTGTAGTTATCTCTTCAACTGTCTTCTCTGGCATTAATAAGCTCATCAAGGGTAGGGACTTGGTTTATGTCAGCACAATGCCTGACACACATGAGGATACTCGGTACATGTTTGTTGGATGAATGGCTACTCCACAATGTCTCCTGTAATACTGGTTTCCTATCATCAAAATGCTGCCCTCTCATTCTCTATCTAGTTGTGTTTTATTAATTGTCAACTTTATCTTAATTTGTTATATAAACAAATTGCTTTAACATGTTTTAATTGCATTTTGAAAATATTATTTTTTAAAAATATGTTGCCATCTTTAGGACTTATTCAGGATGTTGAATTTCTCCATGTCATTTGAGTTGGCTTGAATAAATAGTATTTCATGCTTATATTTTTTAAAAAACTATTAAAAGACTTTTTCTTTCTTCTCTTGGTTATTAAAGGTCTTACCAAGCCAAAGTTCGCCAAGGAGCATTAGCTTGTTTTCTTTCAACTATAAAATCAATAGAAAAAAAAGTTCTTTATGGTTACTGGTCAGCCTTTGTTCCTGATACACCTGAGCTGGGAAGCCCACAGTCTGTCTCCTTGATGACTCTTACATTGAAAGATCCTTCGCCAAAGGTAAGGGCATTCAAATTCCAAGCATTATGCCAGGAGGAAAACTTTACAAGTCTTTATGGTTTTCTCTGCCCTATTCAATCTTAGCTGAATGCAGCTCGTACACTACCAATGGAAGTCCTGACTTGAGAACCACTGGGTAGGCGGGAAATGGTCTTATGTGGAAAACAGGTTGAGGGAGATCACACTGTCACTTCCTGCCCCAGGGCCTGCTTGAAGCCTGAGCACACTTAGTTATTGTCCCTTTTGAGCTGCACTGAAGCAGCTGTGCTTCTCTTTTATGGAAATATTGATTGCCATGGTACTCATAATAGGAAAAAATAAAAAATGGCTTAATCAGTGAATATCATGGTACATAATGATTATGAAGTATGTGTAAGGCTTATAAAAATGCTTATGACATTTCGTGAAAGTATACAATATAGAATTCCTCTTAAAGTGAATAGTTTTATTTAGGACAGTAGTATTTTTTGTAGGTTATTGAAAATACCCAATATCCTAAGTAGTCAAACCAGTAGAAAATTTTCAGATGGACTAAATTAATAGCAAATGAGAACCTGGGAGATAAAAGGAAAATGAATGGTGGCAAGTAAATCAATAATGAAGCCATTCTAATAATTGAAAGGAAAACTGTTATAAAGGCTAACATATATATTTAAAGACCCTCCAGCTGAGGGGAGCTGCAATAGATAGCCAAGGAGATGGTGCCATGGAGCAATTAGCAGGCCAAGTAAACCAGCTGCACTGCAGCTGAGGGGATGTGGGACATGCGAGTTTGGGATATGAGAGGTTATGAGGTCATGTCTAATGAAAGTGGATTGAAATAATTTTCATGATGTTTATGTCTTTATATTTTTTAAATGTTTACATTTGACTTAAGAGTGCCATGAGAAATTTAATGTACTGCAAAGCAGTTGTCCTTGGTTTGGGTTCCTTTTAGATATGTTCTTGCTGTTTAAATTCAGTGACTATAAGAAAAGTGATGAGTAAAAAAAGTACAAAATTTCCTTCTGGGAGATGTCCTAGGTCCAGTAGTACAAAAGCCACTTGAAGGCCCTGGAGAAATGGAAAACTAGTCATCATTCTTAAAGAGGATTTTAAAAAGGTCAAAATAATGATTAAAATTCATCAGTTCAATGTAATGGCAAGTGAAATGATTATATCAATAGATTCTTAGCAGCTATTAAATTTAGAAGGGTGTAAATAAGTGTGATAATTATTGTGCACAAGAGGTTTGGAAGCATACCTTGGCACAATGTCCATAGTGTAATTAATTGTGCACCAAAACACATGGTAAAAGAAAGTTTTTTGGTAGATGACGGCAGTCTGAGAGCCTTTTAATGAAGACTTCTAGAAAGTTATATGCGAAAACTTAGAAGTACTAGTTCACGTAATTGGAATGGAACAGCATTTTGGATTGATCAGAGCTAGATTAAGAGATGCAGCCATGTAGAAAGTCTGAGTGGTCATCTTTTTAGGTGCTCATTGAGTATAGGGGTGGCTGACTGAAGTTCCTCTTATCCAGGATGAAACATGACAAGATAACAGTAATGGTTCTTGTCATCGAAGTGTACAGTGATGATAGTATGAGTTCATAGCAGCTCTGATATGACCAGTGGTAGATTCAACTGAAAGCACAATTTTTACTAATACACTGAGAAATTTTCCAAAGAGAAATGGACTGAAGGAAAGTTGATTGGACTCTTCCATTCAGAACACCAACAATGACAGATTACTATCAGGAAATCGGAATACGAAATTCTAGAATGGTTCAGTGGGAAGGAGAAAACTTAGAAATTTCTTTTAGGATTTGGCAATTTGGGAAATTGTCACATGTTTACATTTTGGAAATGTGCTTCAGAAGGCACATCCTGTGCTTCCAGGTAGCATGGAGTAATCAGTAAAATAACACAACTAATTTAAGAATTTCTTCTATATGATTTCCTCAGGTGTTACAAAGGTAGATTATGTAGATATAAGTCCCATTGGTGACTTGATCTAAAGAACAAACTATAGGAAAACCTTCCTCTTCGTACCTTGAGAATTATCCTGATTTTCAAATTCCGTGATGATTTATTTCTCTTTTTGAGAGTTATGAAATGTGGAAACAAATCAAAATCTAGATATTAGATGGTAAAACTAGGAAAGAGAATAAAGGGTTAGAGTTTTTAACTGTCATTGAATGGTAGGTAATCAGGTTTTCTCTTATGTGACCAACCAAGAACAGGTGACCTTTGCTTGGATCTCTCTGAATCTAGAGACTCTGACAAAATGTTCAAATGCCTCTATCTAAAAGGCAACCAACTTTGGAAGTGTGAGTCAATGAACTTAATCCTGAACATGTATGAAGAATAATCAGTACTTGGACAAAGCCAAAGAAGAAAACAGCCCGGTGCCCTGCATTGACACTTCCATGGTACCCACTCCCAGCAGTGATTTCTTCATCACCCTCCAGAAATACTCTGAGATACAACATACATAAAAAGGAAAAAATAACAATAGACTGAGCTATCTCAGCAGATATTTTTGCTACATTCTTAAGCAGTAAAAAAGGAAAAGTGCTTTTCTGTTTCTTTACCTTTGAACAAGCCTTCATGCCCAAGGCGGTGTAACTACCCTCTTGTGAAACTGAGCACTGGTGTTTATAAGGTTGAAGTCTTTTCTCCATCATTGTAAATATTCTGACAGTAAAAACTTAGGAACAAAATAAGCTCTCTGGAGAGCTGTACCTCTAATAGTTTGCTTGCACATCAGTAATTTCTGCTGAAAGTGCTGATGAGAGCTGGTAAACAGTATATTAAATATTGGTATAAGAATAAATGAAGCAGAACTTGAACTGGATTGTGTCATAAATAGTATTTTTATAACAAGAAAGATATTTTAAACAGAGCTTAAAAGAAATTAAATCAGAACTATGAGAAGTATAATTTGATATAATATCACATTTCTATAAAGATTTTATACTTCTGTGGTGAAAAATAACCAATTTCAGTGACATTTCTTTTGTTTTCATCTATGATAGTCATGGATGCTTTTTGTCTCTTAGGGTACCAAAGTTAATTGAACTGAATAGTTTTTATTTTTGAGCGTCGTTTATTTCCACAACTTGGTTTTTAATTTTACTTGGTTTGCGAGCTGTCAGAATTATGATTTTTAAAATTTCCATCTAAAGAAATGGAAGCTTAGCTAATATCTACCTTTTCAGTTCAGACCAGTAACCCATCTAATCAGGGGTTGGCAAACTGGCCTGTGGGCCAAATTGGCTCACTACCTGTTTTTGTATGACCCATGAGCTAAGAATGGTTTTTATGCTTTTAAATAGTTTTTTAAAAATCAAAAGAAAAATAATATTTCATGGCATGTGTAAGTTATATGAAATTCAGTTTTCATTGTTCATAAGTAAAAATTTATTGGAACATTGTCACATTTATTCCTTTATATAGTTACCCTGGCAGAGTTGAGTGGTTGCTCCAGAGACTCTGGTCTACAAATTCTATAATGTAAAATATGTACTACTGGCCCTTTACTGTAGAAGTGTGCCAGCCCCTGATGTAAGTTCTTGGATCAGCTGACGTGAGCACTAGCCTGCTAGTACACTCTCGTGTGCACTTGCTCATGCATTCAGATGCTCTTGCTTTCCCTCACATATAATTTCCTAATACATTATCAACTTTCTAACTTAAATGATATGCTTAATTCCAAAGAATCATACTGCTGTGCTATAAATTTCTTCTCAAAGCAATAACTCTTTAGTTTTTTGTTTATGAAATGACTTATTTATTCCTTGGTTACTTGGAGATTATATAATTGAGAATTTTCTGAAAAACCTTTTTTATACTAAATTCAGATATGCTTCATGTTGAGTTAATGTTCAAGTTAGATCCTAGAATTATGTCGATTCCTGCTTTTCAAAAGTCTGATAGAAAGTGTTTAATTGGCATTTTTGGGTGAGCTACTCAGAGAGGGTACAGCATTTTTTCGTATTATTATCATTTACACTTTATTTTAGTTAAATTGGCTTTCTTTTAATTATTTTCTTGTTTTCAATGCTACAAAAGTATCACAGTGTCAATCGAAAGTAATCTTTTAACCTCATGAAGAAAATGCATTGATGTGGTGACACTTTTCCTGACAAATACAAGTCCTATGACAAAGGTGCACTTGTTTCCTTTTCATCCATCAAGGTATATTAAGGGTATTCTTTGATTATCAAAGACTCTCGCTGCAGGCAGTGCTATTTCCTGCACCTAAGAATGAAAAATTTGGATCACTAACGGTGCCTGCCAAATCGAATTTACACAGTTCCTAATACCCTATTTAATTAACATTGAACACTCAAAGATGCTTCAGGGTAGAATATGAACAGACTGTCCTCAGAAATTTTGATATGAAACAGAATCTAGACATACGTATTTTTTTCTGTCCCATTAGCTATCCTCTCTTTTCAGTTGATTATCTGCTTGAATAAACTAGGACTCTAATCTTTAAATTATTCTCATGCTCATAATTTTAGGTTTTTGTACTATGGTGTAGCTTGGACTTATTCCTTACCGTAAGAAAACCTAACAGCAATGTGATTCAAGAAATTTTTTAAGTGTGAGGTACAAGTGGTCTAGTTCATGGCTACCTTTAGGGCCTGATAGGTAATCCCAGTGCCTTTATTCTCCTAATTAAAATAAGCCAAATACTTTGAAAATTAAAAATGTATATAGGAAGAAGGGGATCTGGTGCCTGCTTTTTAACTAACTGATATAAATCATCCTGACATTTCAGACACGTGCCTGTGCTCTGCAAGTTTTATCTGCCATCTTGGAAGGCTCAAAGCAATTTCTTTCTGTTGCCGAAGATACCAGTGACCACAGAAGGGCTTTTACTCCCTTCTCTGTAATGATTGCTTCCAGCATCAGAGAGTTGCACAGATGTCTTTTGTTGGCTTTGGTGGCCGAGTCATCCTCACAGACCCTTACTCAGATAATTAAGGTAAATATGCCAGGTTATATATCAGTAGGTTCTAGAAGGGGTTTCTCTGTTTCAGTTTTGTATAATGTTTTACATTTCCCCAGAGTAACTTGGCTTAAGAATATAACTGTCATAATTTTTAAAAAGATATTCTATTTGGACCTACTTGTTTGATCTTAGCTATCATCTGTATGTCCAAATAAATGATTTACTAAAAATACTCCTTTATTTTTAGTTTTAAGTTGTACCACTGAGCATACAAGTGCTATTCACCCTAAGGAAAAAAAAAAAAAAAGATCGAATTTTCAAATAAATGGGAAGACTTTTCTTTTGAAATTAAATGCTATAAAATTTTGTCTTTGTACTATGGCTCAATCAGGCCTTTTGACAAGCTATTCTTGTATTTTGCAGTGCCTTGCAAATTTAGTATCAAATTCACCTTACAACCGTCTGAAACTCAGCCTGTTGACCAAAGTCTGGAACCAAATAAAGCCTTACATCTGCCACAAAGGTTGGTAGTAGTTTAAAACTACTTGCTTCTTTATATCAATCAAATCTAGATTGTTAGTTAAAAAAATATTCATAGCAATTGTGTAGCTCTATGATAATCTCTCCTTACTCTTCTCAAGTTTTCAAGAGAATCAACTGTTGCTAGAATTTTACTTTTGACTCCTGAAAGAAATGAACTGGAGAAATTGTAAAGTTTAATGCCTCTTCGATGCTTCAGTGCAGTAACTAGAGTATCCCTTTAGAATTAGTATTAAGCCAGGTGCAAGGGGTCCCCCTCTACTGTATAATACTCACATTATTAGGCATAAGTAGAGGCTGGATGGACAGTCAGATAGACAGACATCATCTCTTTGGAAAGAAAAACTGGAATATAAAGCCTAACTTCTTTAATATTGTCTCCTCTGAATTTTAGATAAAATTCCAGAACCTGAAATCCCCACCAACTACAGGGTCTTATATCTTGATATTTTCTGACTTTTTTTCACACATAATATATTTGTGTTATATATATGTACTTGCCTTTAGAACATTTATTTGCAAGCTTTAGGATCAGACCACATTCTGATAAGTTGAGTTTTTCCGTCACAATTACAGGACTTGAAGGAGGTGTGGGTGTTTTTTGTGACGTCATGGGAAGGGTGCTAGACCCAGAATCAGTCTGAGGATCTGCAGCTCACTCCTATTTCTGCCATCTCATACTCATGGCCCTCTCTGAACCCTAATTTCCTCCTAACAGGAAGAATTATACTTCATAAGATTTTTATGAGGCTTAAGTGAGATAATGATGTGTAGACTAGGTTCAGTTCACTCCTTTTACCAACATGTAAAATGGGACTCAGAAAGGTAAATTTTGCCTTAAGGTGTCTCCTCATCTTAGTGGCAGAAGTAAGATTAAAACAACCTGAGTCTCTTGCTCAGTCCCCTGCTTATTCCACTGCACCAGCTTTTCTTTATCTGTAAACTGAGGGGAGTGGACTACGTCTTATGGGTACCTTTCAAGTGTCTGGCTTTGTCTTCCAGTAAGTTTTTATTATTAAAATGATCAAACCCACAGAAAATTTGAAAGAATAGTACATTGAACACCTGTCTACCTCTACCTAGACTTAATAGTTGTTAATATTTGCCATACTTGCTTTCTGTGTCTCTTTCTACATAAATGTATCTGTGTATGTACGTATACATATGTGCGTGTATATATGTATATGTATGTGTATATATGTGTATTTTTTATATGTAAATATATTTAATAGACCTTTTTTCCCTTGAACTGTTTGAAAGTAAATTACAGACATGATATTCCACCTCAACATGCATTGCCTAAGAATGAAGACAACCTCCCAAAAAACACAAAACCATTCTTGCACCTAAGAAATTTACATTGATTTCATAATATCATCTAATATCTAGTCTACATTCAAATGTCTCCATATGTACCAAAATGTCTTTTATAGCTTAAAAAAAAAACAAACCCTAGGTTCGTTCAAGATTGATGCGTTACATTTAATTTTTATGTCACTAAATCCAGAGTAATGCCCCACCTTTTTTTTCTTTCATGATACTGAGTTTTAGAAAAGTCCAGCCTGATTGTTTTATAGAATGTCTTACATTCTCTATTTGTCTGATTCTTTCTTTATAGTGTTGTTTAACTTATATTTCTGTCCCATGTATTTCCTGTACACTGGAAGTTAGGTCTAGAGGTTTAATTAGATACAGATTAAACAAGGATGCCATAATTCTTAACTGCCTGCAGGGATAACTATGGTCATGACAGCTGTTCCTACGGTGATAGGTTCTTACTATTTCCTTTGACAGATGTTAATGTTCGTGTGTCAAGCCTCACACTCTTAGGAGCCATAGTGTCCACTCATGCCCCTTTACCTGAAGTCCAGCTGCTTTTACAACAGCCCTGTTCTTCCGGACTCGGCAATAGCAATTCAGCAACTCCTCACCTCAGCCCTCCTGATTGGTGGAAGAAAGCCCCCTCAGGACCCTTTCTGGACGAAGCATCAATTAGTTCGCCAAAGGGGTCTTCAGAACCCTGCTGGCTCATTCGACTTTGCATTTCCACTGTTGTACTTCCCAGGGAGGATTCCTGTTTGGGTCTTGATGCTGGTTCTGCAGCAGGAAGCACCTACGTACCATCCCCTATGCGATTGGAGGCCTTACAGGTAGGAAGTTTCCTTTCCTCATCTCTGAAATGGAAGCAGTTATTCTTCCTTCACAGGGTGTTAGCGAATCTGAAAATGACGTAAAACCGAACCACATGACAGTGGTGTTAGTGGGAATTGTATTTTAGGTGTGAGTTCTTTGTTGTTGCTGTTTTGTTTTGGTGGGAGGGGGGAGCTTTGGTTGTAAAATGTCAGTTTCATTCCTCTTTGTAAGCCATATTAGTCACCTCAAGTATTACGTGACAGGTGGATGTAATAATTCCATAGTAATTCTGAAGGAAATTGTATAGTCAATCTTTGATTTCTACAATATAATAAGTGTTTTATTCTCTATAAACTTTTCTTTGGTCTTATATCTGCTTAGAGACAACTAAATATAATTAATTATTCTTTCAAAGGGAGAAAACAATTCTGGATTGAAGTATTTGTTTTTTCTGTACTGAAATATAGTGTAAGACATGGATTTGGTCCTGGAATCTGCTGCTAATTATGGTTAATATTAAACATGTCCTTTAACTTCTTTAACTTTTTCAGCTTAGTTTCTTCAGCAGAAATATTCAGTTAACACCTACCTCAAAAAATTGTGCTCAGGCTTAAATGAGGTAATATTGATAATCTTAATGAAACACATTTTATAAATTACAAAGCACCGTAGACGTATATGAAGTCATCGATTTTAGTCATAAAATAAAGATTATAGTTGTTCATTTTATTCATCATATTTCACCCCTTTGTTAAAGTGTGAGTGATTTCTGAAATATTGAAATACTTTTTCAGATGTTGCAGCCCTGCATTCAGGTCTTGGGGTTAATGCTTGTTCTCTTTGCAGGTATTGGCTCATCTGGCAAGGGGCTACTTTTCAGTGGCTCAGGTATACCTGATGGAGCTTGGAGAGGTGATTTGCAAGTGCATGGGGGAAGCAGATCCATCCATTCAGCTTCATGGAGCAAAGGTAATTTTCATTAAAAGCCATATGCTTTTTTCCTCGGTTTTCCCTTTCTATTCTTCCCTCTGGTACATGTTCATTGCTTCTGAGGTTTCTTCAAGAGGTTTCAGGTAGAGAAGTCATCATACATTCCTCTATTTTTAGCTCTACATATAATCCCAAAAAATGGATTTGGTAAGAAATTAACAATACTGTATATAGCTGGTGATTTTGCTCCTGGAAAGAATGCCTCTGACACAGAAGTTACAGAAGAAAGAAAGAAAATCAATTGGAAATTATTTTACTCCTTGATTTGATGTAATCTCCAAACTGACGTAGTCTTTTACCTTCATAGTTCTAACATTCTGCTTTGATAATCTATTTCTTTTATCTTGACAGCTTCTGGAAGAACTGGGTACAGGCTTAATTCAACAGTATAAACCAGATTCTACCATAGCACCTGATCAGAGAGTGCCAGTCACCTTGGTAAATAAATGTCAATTCATAGTTTTGCCTTTTCTTAGTGCTTCAGTCAGTTTTATGTTGAGGCTCAGTGATTAAGTGGAGTAGACACTATGGTTTCTTCCAATGTCAAAAATTATAGTTTCTAATCTAGGATGATATACTAGCATAAATAGGTTTTATTTGCATTTCAGTTTATTTGCAGTTCAATATGTGTTAGGATTATATGTAACATACAGTCAGCAATGCAAAAAACAGTATTCCTTTTGCATAAAAACCTAGTTTGGTTACTCAGCCTGCCCAACAGTCAGACTAGAATGGTGAGAACAGCCAACGATTTAGAATCAGAAGGCATGAGATCAAATCTAGCAAGCACCACTTAATGGATATGTGATTATAAGCATAATTTCCTCATGGTAAAGAGGAATAAAAATCCTTAACTCATAGGGCTGTTGGAAGATCGAATGAAACATAAAGATGCTGACAAATTGTAGCTGCTCAATGAATGTTAATCCCCTTAACTCCTTCACTGTCGCAGCCTCGCCACAATTCCTGTTAGATTCGTGTGATCTTAGGTTGTTTGTGGCCCCCACACTGTCTCAGTTCTTCGTGGGAGGAGGAACACGTGGCCTCAACAAAAAAGTTGTCTACTTTGTGTCAAAAGAAAAATCATCTCAACATTAGTGATATTTTCTCCCTGTGCCCCTTTTATCCTGCTTATTTTTTTTCCCTTCACAATTTCCATCATTATTGTAGTGAATTAACAAAGTCTAGCCCTAGTTCCTCCCTTAGTGTGCTACTAAAGCTGAAATGTCACCAATTGCAGGGAAATGGGTTGAACTTTGCCATTAGACAGACCTAGTTTTGAATCCAAACTACTCCCCTTGCTCATCAAGTGACTTTGGGCAAGACTCTTAACTGTTCACACAGGTATCGTTTCATTTGTATAAAAGATATACTTTCCATATTACTTTTGTTGAGGAATAAATTATCCTAAACACTTAGCAGCTTAAAACAATATACATTTATTTTCTCACAGAGTTTCTCTGGGTCAGGAATTGAGAGCAGTTTAGCTGGGTGGTTCTGGCTCAGGTCTCTCACGACACCGTTAGTCATGATGCTGGCAGGGGCTGCAGTCAGCCGAACTTGATAGGGGCTGAATGATCGTTTTTCAAGGTGGCTCACTCACATACCATAGCAAGTTCGTGCTGGCTGTTGGAAGAAGGCCTCACTCGCTTCCTCCCCATGAGGGCCTCTCCAGAGGGCTGCTTGAGTATTCTCTCGATATGGCAGCTGGCTTTCCCCATAGCAAGTGGATCGAAGAGAGAGAGAGGCAAAGGGGGAAAGAGAGAGATGGAGAGAGAAATACAGGGTTTTTATGACCAAGCTTCAGAAGTTGTTACAATGTCACTACCACACCATGGTACACAGGTCAGCTCAAGTTAGTGTGGGAGGGGATCACTTCCTAAACATTAAGAGTCAAGAATCATTTTGGGTCATCTTGAAGGTCAGCAACCACAGCTATCCACATTCTTCTGGTTTGGGATGGGGAGGGCCCAGACTGGGTTTCCAGAAGCTAGGCTTGTGGGGAAGACAGAATGGGTACACAGGATACACAGCAAAACTCAGGACTAAATCCGTGGGGCAGAGGAGACACCCAAACCCCAGAAAGATTTGCAAATGAACCTGAAATCTCAGGGATTTAGACACCCAAACCCCAGAAAGATTTGCAAATGAACCTGAAATCTCAGGGATTTAATAAAGCATGGGAAGGAAATTGATAAAGGTACTCTTTGGATGCCTACCTCAAGGGCTTTGAAGTGAGGTAATTCTTCAAAGTGCTTAAAACAAAGTGCCTACTGCTCAATTTGAGTCTCTGCTATGCACTAAGCACTCTGCTAGGAACTTTACACACAGTATTACATTTTATTATCGTACAAACTCTGCCAAATGGATGTCTATGCCTTGTTTTACTGAAGAGGAACCAAAGCTTAGACAGGTTCCATGACTCACCCAGGATTGCAGAGACAGGAAGCATAACTGAAAGACTCAACTCCAGCTCTGCCTCTGGATCCCATGCTCTTTGGACTCTGGTATATGGCCTCTGAACCACTCTGGGACCCTGATCTCTGTGCCCACGAGAGATCAGGTTGAAAGAGTCCCAGCTGGGTGTCAGTGATCTGGATTTTAGTCCAGCTCTACTACCTACTATCAAGTTACATTATTTCTTTGTGCCTCCGTTTCCTTGTGTGAATATGGAGATAGTGATATATACTACAGTTAGTTGTGCAGAGGGTGATATGAGCTGATATGTGTAAAGCACTTAGAACAATACCTGGCATATCATAAGTTCTCTAAAAAACATTAGCTGCTACCGCTATTGTTGTTACTATCATCATCTTCATCCTCCTCCTCATTATTATACCTATCACTTTTTCATGATAGACTGTAGTTTCCCAATCAGTAAAATGGAAGGATTCAGTTAGTTGTTTTTTAAAGTTTTCATTGCTGTAGAAGAAGAACTAGCAAAAGCATTTACAAAAAGTTTCCACTGTGAGGAAAACCATTTCATTACTTTGGTCACTGGGATAGTCTTAGTGTCACCTTAGGTCCACTGTTGCTTCTGGGCTGTAGTTTTAACTGTGCCCCTATTCCAGGTGGTGCTGTTCTGGACTATGATGCTGAATGGTCCTTTACCCAGAGCCCTGCAGAATTCAGAGCACCCGACTCTGCAGGCGAGTGCCTGTGACGCCCTGTCTTCCATCTTGCCAGAAGCCTTCAGCAGTCTGCCGGTAACTGTTTTCTCATCTTTAAATCGTGCCCCTGAGTGTCAGAGCTTGAGTTTGACTTTGATTCTTTTTTGTTTGGACCAGTATTCAGCATTATTTCTGAGGAAAAGGTGCTTAGTCTGCTGGAGTGTGGGGCGAGGGCAATGGGAAAACTGAAAATATTAATGTCTCAGGAGAGCTTTTCCTCCCTGTGCTTAGAAGGTGGGTGGTAGAGGTGTAGGGAGCAGAGTCTTTGAAGTCAGAGAGATTTCAGATATATTTCAAATCTAAACATTAGAAAGACCTGGGTTTAAATCCTAGCTCTTTCACTTCCTGGATCTTTGATTATCTTAACTTCCCTAAAACTGCATTTTATCATCTATAAAATGGGAACGACATGAGTAATAACATGAAGTACATGAAAATACTTAGCTGGTACCCAGCACCATAATAGTATCCAACCTGTCCTTTCCTTTAGTCCTCAATGGTATTTGCATCTGTTCTTATTTATATAAATGAGCTTTTATAAAGAAGGCAGCTTTAATGAAGTAGGATAAAATGACCTAATTCATACAGTTGTAAAGGTTAAGCGATCACAGATGCTGTGTGTGCCCTGTACCAAGTGGGTACTCACATAATAAGGAGTTGTTTCAACTTCCAAATATGGAGTCAAACACAGACCTGTCACAGTCCCTTGTTATTTCATTCTCACTTTTTCTTTGCCAACCTTTCTCATTGCAGAGTGACTGGCAGATCCTGTGCATCACGATGCTGCTTGGGCTGAACGACAGCAAGAATCGTTTAGTGAAAGCTGCGGCTTCGCGGGCCCTTGGAGTCTATGTGCTTTTCCCCTGTCTCAGACAGGTCAGAGTGAGCCTGTATAGCTCTTCTGTGTCTCTTTTGTAGTCTCTAGCAATCCTTTTTTTTTTTTTTGAAAGAGTGGATGTAGAGCTTCTGAGTTAGACAGTAAAGGAAATTAAATTGCTTTGTAATCTAGTTTCCTTAATTGCTACTAAAATATGATAGTACCAATAGTTAATTTATTTTTAATTAGCACACTGCCCAGGACTCTAGGTGCCCAGTAAATGTTTAATGAACAATTGGGAAAAAATAAGATGAGACCTTACCAGGTGATAGTAATAATTTAGAAGGCTGATTTTTACTAAGAAGGAAATAAATTTCTCCTTCACTCTTACTTGTGACATTTATCTCACTGAGAAGTATGTAAGTAAGTAATATATGTTTTGGAAATGTATTTCATTGTCAACATCATTTCTCAAGGTGGAAATCAATCCAAGCTCAGAATTCATAGATAACTGTCACAGGCTAGGGTATAAAAGCAAATCCATAGGCTCCTCAGGTGTGCATGGCACATGCCAAAATCATGGGAGAACTTCCCCTCGGATTTTAATGAGTGTTCAGATTGTAATATATAAGAATGATAAACTGAGTAAATGAGTTTTGATTTCCAAATAGAAATTTGTGGTAAAGACTTATTACTTTATCTGAAAATGAATTTGAGAATTTCCAGAGTAACAGTGTAAACTCCTAAAGTAACTACAGCATTTGTTTGGTTTATCTTATAGGATGTCATATTTGTTGCAGACACAGCAAATGCAGTATTGATGTCACTTCAAGACAAGTCTCTGAATGTCCGGGCCAAAGCAGCCTGGTCTCTGGGCAACCTGACAGACACTCTGATTGTTAACATGTAGGTGATTCAGCTTATTTCCCTTGGGAGACTTCTGAGGCTGAGGTCCCAAGAGAAAATCTTTGATCTCTACTATAAAAGAATTAGCAGTAATTCACCCCATATTTTGCAGTCAGTCTTCTTGCTTTGTTTTGTTTTATATTCCTTCAAGTAGTAAGATTAGTAAGCAGTTCTTATATATATATGTATAAAAAACTGTATGCTGATATAAGAAATACATCCACATTATAGAAAATGTGGGAAATATGAAAGTACATATCTAAAACCTTTGAAATGGTTTCCCAATTTCTCAAATATCACATTTTCATTTTTTAATATATTTACAGGTGATGGAAAAAGTTCAAACAGTACAAAAGCCTTTCTCTTACCTTAATTGCCTCATTCCCCTCCCCAGAGGCAGTTGTTGTTATTTATAGACAAGTGTTCAGCTTTTTGTTGCTTAACTCTAACCTACAACATGTATATGCATTCTCTTGACTTTTTATAAATCATTATTTATTTTACACAATCATCACTTTGCGATGATTATTTAACCATTTTTCTCTTATTGAACATTTATGTCGTTTTAGGCTTTGATGTGCAGTAAATGTTTTTGTGCATGAAATTTCCATTTGAGATATTTCTTTTAGTTATATTCCTAAATGTGGTCAAAGGATATAAACCATAAGTTCTTGGTATAAGCTGAACAGATTTGTTAAGCTGTTTTCCTAAAGTTTTTATAGTTATACTAAATGAATATATTTGTGTATATATACATTTACATGGGTTTTACCTTTTGACATTTTGCCTGCTTTGGGTGGAACAGGGAAACACCAGATCCAAGTTTCCAGGAAGAGTTCTCTGGGCTCCTGCTCTTGAAGATGTTGCGATCGGCTATAGAGGCATCCAAGGATAAAGACAAGGTAGACCCACAACAAAATCTAGTATTCGTCAGGTTGATACTTAGCGTATTATAGTTTTATTCCATCAGATCAATCCCTGTTTAAAGGAGATTGAGGGTGTACTTAGGGTAGAAAGTGGCTCACTCCGCACTTACACAATTTCTTTGCTATCTTTTATCTCATGAAAAATATCAGTGCCATTTGTAATACTACTCCATGATAAGTCCATGTTGTTTTAATATTAATCTGATTTTTTCAAAAAAATCTTTAAGTAGAATTGACAAGTCAGAAAGATGAGCAGTCCTTGGTTTTGAATATCCCGTCAGGCAGACATAGTTCAAATCTTGGCGTGCCCTATAGTAGCTGGGTGCATTATTTAACTTCTCTGAAGGTCAGTGTCCTTAGTTATAACATGGAAGTGGTTACATATACCTCATTGGACTCTGAGACATCTTATGTTAAGGCACCTAGCACAGTACCTGGCATAGTACCTGACCCATACCAAGTGCTTAATTTAGTACGGTAGTTCTAAAAACCTGGGAAGCTCTACCTCAGACTAATTCAATCGGAATTTCTGGAGTTAGGGCCTGGGAATTGTTTTTTTAAAAAGAAATCTCCTCAGATGATTCTAGTATACTACAAAGAAAAAGATGCTTTTCTCTAGTACAAAAATATTGGACTGGAATTTTGAAACCCAGCTTCTCCTCCTAGCCTTGCTGCAAACCAGCAGTGTCTCCCTGGGCTTTACATGCTCTCTCTAAATCGAGATGCATCTCTCTGAAGTCCAGTCTAACGCAAAAAATATCAGGGTGAGAAGCTCTATAGAACCTCATCTTTCCAATGGCTCAGAGTGTTAACCACACAAGACCTTGTAGAGATCTGAGAACTGGCACCTTTACAGGCTGCAGTTTTCATTAACTCTCTTGCTTCAGGGCGTCTAGGACCTCCTGGGTTTTTTTAAGCTGAAATAATTTCTGAAACATCTTTTTGGCAAAACAGATTTCTAATGCTTTTATGTTTTATTCTAGGTGAAAAGTAATGCAGTCCGGGCCCTTGGAAATTTGCTTCATTTTCTGCAGCCATCTCATATAGAAAAACCCAGATTTGCTGAAATTATTGAGGAGTCTATCCAGGCCTTAATTTCTACTGTTCTAATTGACGCTGCCATGAAAGTCCGATGGAATGCTTGTTATGCAATGGGAAATGTATTTAAAAATCCTTCTCTTCCATTAGGTGAGAAATTTTCCTCTTCCCTCTAGTGGAAGTCCTCTTTGGACAACACACCCCAGTCAACACTGTTATTAAGATGTTTATCACAATATTATTTATCACAGTAATAAAAAAAAGAAAAGGAAAGATACTGATCATGGTATGTATATTCAGTGAGATATTGAGGCATTTTGTTGCCTTTAAAATTATGTTTACAAAAAGTTTTTGATAATCTGGAAAAATACTTCTGATGTTAAATGAACTAGAACAAGATATGAAATTGTTTCTACAGCATGATCTCTCTAAACTGTTTAGAAAAAAGACTGAAAGGAAATTAGCCTAATTATTAACAGTGGTTGCCTCTGGGCAAGATGATGAGTAGGATTATTTTCTTATTTCATTTTTTAAATTTTCTACAATGAGTGTATATTATTTTAAAAATCGGGAAAAAAAATAAAGGAAAACACTGGCATGGGAGAAAGAGGGTATAAATTAGAAATCCTGTGAGCCCTTAGTACTAAAGTAGAATGCTGCATATAAGGACATCTGTCTCTAAGTTATGATGTGCCATGCACCTCAATATAGCATCAGTAGCTAATAGCTGCTTAGGCATATAGATCATAGCCTCCAAATCCCATTCACTTTAATTTCCAGCATTTGCCTTATACATTTGTCTTTGTGACAAGATTTGAAACATAGTGTATGTTCCTAGAGAGGAAAATCATTCTGGTCCAGCAGAGCATGCATCAAGTTAGGGGAATCTGGCTTTGCTTTCCTTTATTGCCAAGAGCATCCAGGCAGACCAGTCAGCTGGGAGCTAGTGGATAAATAGCCTCATGTCTTTTTCTATTAAGGAAAGCACCTAACGTGGCTTTTAGAGTTGGCGTTCATTGAGGGTGGGTGTTAGCTTGGCTGTCTTCAGAGGCAACATAGAAGTTGGAAGGGCCAGGAAAGTTAGGAAAGCTCAGTTCTACTCTGCTGCTGATCTTGAGGAATAAGGAACCCCCCCCGCCCCCCCAAATGGAATAGGTAGTGGTATCTCTGACAAGGAGGAAAGCAAGCTGATTTTCTGGAAGGGAAAGAAGACAAAAATCTGGGCATCATCTTCTCTAAATTAGAGACTTGACCCTTTCCTTAATCTGAGTACTGACTCCTAGTTACTGCCTAGACAGTATTTTCTTTTTCTTTACAATAAAATGCATGACTTATGGCCAGATCAGTGTCTGGATGCTAATCTGAGTAAAAAAATATTCTTTTACTAGCACTAACAGGGCTGGGCAAACAAACAGTTGTGGTTTGCACACTGCTCAGATGTACCAACTAAGGGAACGATTCAGTCCATGCTCCTCCCACTAAGCCATACCCCGTCAGGACAGCATCTTCCCAGAGAAGTCTCTTTCAAAGTCACCAAAGTCTCTGTTTTGGGTTGCAGAGGCCCTCAGCATGTGGCAGACTTATGTAGGGAAAGAGAGAAGTTTGAGTCGGTACTTGGCCACTTACCTAGGATCCCACAGTTAATCACTCACCACTCTGATTCTATAGGATTATTGCAAGAATTAAAACATAAACTAACGAGCACTAGTGTCTGTGTGTTTTCTTCTGCCCTTCTCCCTCTCACCGTACTTACATCTAATCCTTCATTTGTTTAAATGACTGTGGATTCTTTCTAGGAACAGCCCCGTGGACCTCCCAGGCCTACAACGCCCTGACGTCGGTTGTGACATCATGCAAGAACTTCAAAGTGCGCATCAGATCTGCCACTGCCCTTTCCATCCCGTGCAAGAGAGAGCACTATGGGTCTGTTGACCAGTATGCTCAGATCTGGAATGCACTGGTCACTGCCTTACAGAAGAGCGAAGACACCACAGACTTTTTGGAATTCAAGTACTGTGCTAGCCTACGGACCCAAATCTGCCAGGCGCTGATTCACCTCTTGAGCTTGGCCAGTGCCTTAGACCTGCCCTGCATCCAGAAAACCCTTGAAGTGAATGGAGACATGGTCCAGTCCTATATCCTACAGTTTTTAAAATCAGGAGCAGAGGGAGATGATACCGGAGCACCCCACAGCCCACAGGAAAGAGACCAGATGATCAAAACGGCCCTGGAGCACTTAAGCAGTGTCCAGGTCATGGCTGGTGACACAGCCAAAAGGGTCATCATGGACTTTTTAGAAGATATCCTGACCATTTATTTTGATTCATCTGGATCATAAATAGCACTTCTAGGATTAAGAAATCGGTGAATATTTCACCACACTTTCTAGGGGTCAAGTGTAACAGGAAGGTGGGAGCTTTTGAGCATCTGAGGTGTGGGATTTAATCTTCAGGACAGAAGTAATCCATCCATTATTTATTTAGAATGGGTTACCAACTATGTAAGTTTTTCTAAAAGTACTCAACCACTTCAGAGGTGGTTCTGCTGCATTGGCCATGATCGGATTGTTGGACCCTTTGACCCATGCAGTCAGGAGCTAAGGAGTTGAGTTGTGGTGTGGGCTGAGCAGACTGGGGAGTTG
Organism: Pteropus medius; assembly: GCF_902729225.1. Lineage (NCBI taxonomy): Eukaryota > Metazoa > Chordata > Mammalia > Chiroptera > Pteropodidae > Pteropus > Pteropus medius. The sequence goes on along the minus strand of NW_024349799.1, from coordinate 8,203,000 downwards.
TGAAGGGTGTTTAGTCTCAGAAGATTTTTTAAAAAGCAGCAAAAGGATTTAGGAATTAGAATATTATATATTGTATCTGTGAGAATTGTCTTTCTTTTGTAATAAACTAATGAAAAATAGTCTGCCCATAATCTGCATTTATAGAGAGCTGTGAGCCATGCTGATGTTCAGCCAGTATGCACTGGTAACAGCTACAGTGGTTGCTAAAACACTGAAACTTTTCCTTGTAGGTTGGTAAATAGCTGCTGTGCTGAACTCCCCAAGTACCCACTGTGACGCCCCTCCACGTCTCTTGAAGGAAGCGGCTTATTTACCTATCATTTTCATAAAAGAAAAAATGTGGCATATGTAGTTTATTCCTGGTGCTTTGGGCTTTCACCGGTGGGTTTCCTGATAAAATATTTGTGAAATGACTTCGAATGGTTTCATTTGATAAATCACTCTTATCCTTTGCTCATCTTGAATAAAATCTAATTTTTTTCTTTTTAAACCTTTTGCTTCTTTGAAGCTTTCCAGGTCTTTGAAACAGATGTTAATGTTCGTACGCAGGGGAAGACCAAGGATAAGCAATTATAGAAATTCCAGTAAAATTCTATGAGTCCAGGCTACGGCTTCTGTCCCGATGGAATGTTGACGGTCTCCTCACTGTGGCATTGTGGCATTGTCGGTGTACACCATGGGTGGGAGCCCGGCTCAGACACCTTGGGCTGGTGCCTCAGTAAAGCTGCCATCATGAAAGGCAGCCATGCAGAGAATAGAGTTTGAATTTATTTGATGTAGAAATGAGAAAGTCTGACTCTGATTTAGAATTCTAATTAAGAATGCCAAATTCTGACCTGTCTTTTGATATTTAAAAAAAAAAAATTGACAAGGGGTCATCCTGGCACAGATGGCTAGCGCTTTTTATTTATTAAACTGACAATATTATGAATTATCACTTATATTCCTATATGAATCTTTCCCGTGACCATTAAAGGAAACACTAATTCCTAACCAATCACTGTAAACTCATGGAAGGCATACATCGTAACCTTTTTGTGATAGTAGTGAAGCGGATGTCTTAAGGTGATTACAGGGCAGACAGAACCCTCCCATAGAACAGTCAGTGACTTCTGGATTTTGATCTTTGTACATGAATCCAAACCGGGAGCAGAACCTCACCATCTTTCCACCATAAAAAAATAAGTGGACCGTAGTTACTCTGGTTTATTCAGCCTTCACTTCATTAGCACAGTATAGCGATTAAGAGCCTAGGCTTAAATCCTGGCTCTGCTGCTCTGTGTGAACGTTACTAACCCTCTTGTACCTTAGTTTTCTCGTCTAAGTGGGGATAATAGTACCTACCTCATAAAATGTTATAACGGTTAAATTTGTTAATACATGGAAAGTTCTTAGGATAGCTTCCAGTACTCAATAAATATTAGCTATTTATTTTCCTTGAATTTTTAGAACACTAGGCAGAAATACTGTCAACACACCATGAGCTTTCATGATGACAAACAGCTGGATTCCCTGACTGCACTTATGAGATGTTAGCTTGGATGCCTCAGGAACCTGGATCCAGTAGTGTGGAGAGGCACTACCCCAAGACCTCTGTAGCCAGAAACAGCCCTCCATCTTGACCCCACAGATCCCTCATGGGCAAGGGAAAGGACTACAAGTAAGAGAGGCCACACACTTAACAAGGGTGTCGTATCTGTTGTCCTAGTTCTGCCTCATCCCTGAATGCCAGTCTTCAGAAATTACAGACCAAGTTTACACAAGCTTTGAAATTACAACTGGTTTTTAAAGGACAACTCTGCTACTTAGTAACAAAGTCCTTGGGCAAGTTACCTGACCTATCTGTAAAATTGGATAACAATACCTCATAGAGTTTCAGGAGTAGGTCACATGTGTAAAGCATCTGGCTGGGAGCTGGCACAGAGCAGGTGTTCAGTAATAAGTGGTACCCTCGTTACACTTTGGTGTCCTCCTTGGGCTTGAATGTTTGTCTCCTCATTACATCATTGGAGTGGGATCTTGGGGAAGGAGCATCTGCTTTCTAGTATAGATCTTGAGTCCTCAGGTCTAAACTAAAGGGATCCTTGGCACTCCAGTGGACAAGGACCTTATATTAGAGTTGGGGCCAAGATATCAAATATTGAGCTTTCATTTGCCCTTTCTGTCCAACACACCTGAGGACTATAATACTGCTATCAGTCACAGTAGCTCACTGGACTAATGGGGCCCAGGAGGGAGGTGGTGGTGGTACAACTTCTCTGGGGACATAATTCAAACCAGGAGCAGCCTGTATCATTTGCAAAAGCCCTTTCTTGGAAATTATTGCTCTACAATCTATCCATGACTAATGCAGATTTACTGTAGGTATGCAGGCATTTTCTTGAATGAGAAGTTTTGTGAACAAAATATTACCACATTAATAGGTCAAAGAAGAAAACCTGAATGGTCATTTTTATGGATGCTGAAAGAGAATTTGATAAAACTCAATCTCCTTGTTTGATCAAAATTATTTTTTTAAAGGAATTTAAAAAGCTACTTCATTCACATAAGACATATCTATCTTAATAGTGATTTTTCTAAAAAAGTCAGAACCAAGACAAGCAAGCCTGTCATCACCACTATTACCTAACATTGTTTCGGTTCTAATAGCCAATGTGATTAAATAAAACAAAAGTAGAATTTTTCAAAAAAATTTTTAAAAGAGAAGTTCTAAATTATCATGGAGCATCAGTCTGTGAGACTGAATTCTTAAATCATTATTTGCAGAAAATCAAGAAAATCAACTCAGAAAATAATAGAACTAATAAAAGTTCTGTAAGGTAGCTGGTTACAAAATAAATATGCCAAAATTAGTAGCTTTTCTTTGTATCGGCAAAAGCCAACTCAATTTTTTTGATGTTAAAAATCCCATTCACAATAGTAATAAAAATAATAAAATACCTAGGAATAAATTTGACCAAAGCTCGTATGTGAAAAATAAAATTTTTTGAAGATCATAAAAGAAGACCGGGCAGAGTGGGGGGAAGGAGGGAGGCTCAACCACGTTCCTAGATAGGACTAAATATTATAAAAAGACCACTTTTCTTTATATATATATCAGTGTAAATTCCTGTCAAAATCAAAATAAGATTTTTTTAAATGACAATAATTCTAAGGTTCACCTGAAATATGAATGCGAAAATTCAAACAAAGGAATCAGGCTTTTAGCCACCATACGTACTGTGGGAAAAGAGAATTTCTCCCTAAATTAGTATGCCCTGAGAGAGCATTTTTCAGCCTTTGTAAATCTGTGCTCCTGATTATTACATAAAAATCCATCTCTTATTCTCTGTCCCGTCCTAACTCCACCTTGTCTCTCCTACTGACCACCGAAGCTACTGGGCCTGGACTAAATGCATGGAGCAGGGATCTCAGAAAGGAAAGGAAACAGAAAGATCGGGGAAGGAAAAGAGAACTCAGAGCACCACCAAACGGGAAGTAAGTTTACCTTTTTAACCCTCTGGTATCTTCAGGACTGCACTCTAAGACAAACAGGAAACCTGGACCTGCATGCCAGATGCAGACAGAAAGAATTCCCAGAGAAGCTCTCTACTTCTAGTCCTAGGGAGGAGCAAAAGGTCCTGTACAGGTCAGGGAGGGTGGGGAAAATCCCTGTTTGTTGCTTCTCTTCTCCCCCATACCAGCTCCTTGGCAATCTCATTGGAGCAGCGGCTGTCATTGCCTAAAATTTCAGGGAGGGGCACTCTTGTCTCTGACCAGAGAACATGTGGTCCCAACAGCAAGGGAATAGGAAATGATGCTCATTGCTTTATCTCCCCCCCACTTCTTAGTTGACCTCTTAAGTATAGTAACATTTTCTCAATAGAACTCTGAAACCAGAGGGAAATTTGAAACTTTGGGAATGAAGGAAGAGCAACAGAGATGGGAAATATTTGTGTGGATATAATAGACTGCTTTCTCCGTTTTAAGCTCTTCATAACATGTATAATCAGTGAGAGCAAAACTTGCAACATTGTCTGATGGGCTTTTCAGTGAATGCAGATATAGTACATGAAAATTACAAACGTTGTAATTACATATGTTAAAGTGTAAAGGGATCTATGTAGTTGTAAGATTTCTACATTTCACTTGAAGTGATAAAATATGAATCCTAAACAGACTATGAAAAGTTAAGTATTTTGTAATTCCTAGAGTGACCACATTAAAAAATTGCACAAAAAGATTTAGTAAAAAACTCAATAGATACATTAAAATGAAATACCAAAAAAAAAATCCAAATAATCCTAAAGAAGACCAGGAAAGGGAAAACAGGAATGAAAAACATAGGGAACAAATAGAAAACAAATAATAAGATAGTAGACCTAAATCTAAACATGTCAACAAGTACATTACATTTAAAAGGTGTAAATATACTAATTAAAAGACAGATTGTCAGAATGTAAAAAAAAAAATCCAAGACCCAACTATATGGTATTTATTAGAAACCCGTTAAATAGTGTAGGTTAAAAATAAAAGGACAAAAAAAAAAACCTACACTATGCAAATACTAATCAAAAGAAATCTGGAGTAGCTATATTAGTATCAGACAAAATAGACTTCAGAGCAAGGAAACTGCATAATGATAACAGAGTCGAGTCACAAAGAGGACATAACAATCCTAAATGGCTATATACCTAATAACAGATCTTTAAAATACATGAAGCAAAAACTGATAGAACTAAAAGATGGTGAGTACTTATAGCTGGAGACTTCAATACTCACTCTTTTCTCAGTGACTGATAGAGCAAATAGATCATATTCTGAATCATGAAACAAATATCAACAAATGTAAAGGAATTGAAATAGAAAGTGTCATCTCTGACCATAATGGAACTAAACCAGAAATCAATAACTGGAAAATCTCCAAGTATGTGGAAATTTAATAACACATTTCTAAGTAATCCCTGGGTCAAAGGGGAAATCTCAAGGGATATTAGAAAATTGGAAATTAGAAAATATTTTAAACTGAACTAAAATGAAAATGCATCATATCAAAATGTGTAGGTACAGCTAAAAGCAAGGCCTGGATGGAAATTTATAACATTTGGTGATTGTTTTAGAAAAGAAGGGTCTCAAGAATCCAGAAAAATAAAGTATACCTAAATCAAGCAGAAGGAAGAAAGTTAGGCTGAGTGAAAGAAGCAACTCACAAAAGCTTCCCTACTGTATGATTCCCTTTACATGGCATTATGGAAAAGGCAAATTTATAGGAACAAAACAGTAGTTGCCAGGAATTGGGGTGGGGGAAGGATTTGACTACAGGAAAGCATGAAGGAGTTTTTTGAAGATGATGGAAGTGTTTGGAATCTTGACTGTGGTAGTGGTTACATAAATCTATGCATGTGACAAAAATAGATATGGAATAAGTCTATTTTATTGAAATAATATTGTAGCAGATAATAATTTTTAAAAATCACACACAGTCTCTCAATTTCTCTCACTGGACAAACTGTGTCTTATTGCCCAGTTTGGGTATTCACAGTTGACAGTGTGCCAGGTATAGTCACACTATATTTTTTAAATGGATGAAAGCCATTCATTCAGAATGACTCTCTGGTACTCAAAAGATGGTGTCTATCTTTTGCCTAACTATATGGTAATAATTAACATTTATTGGCTGCTTTTTATTTACCAAGCATAGAACAGATCATAGATGCATTATTATAATACATTTATAATTCTTAGACCATTCTATTAAATACAAGAATATATTTTGTAGCTAATTTATTACTTAAACATTTCAACTCTTTTCGCGTCTCTGATTCTTTTGGCAAGCAATCTGATTATGTAGGTAAATTATAGCAATGTAGGGAAATGGCCAGCAGATGGAGACAGAGAACACAAAATCATTTCAGACTCAGGTCATTTACCAAAGTTGTCTTAAGTCTCAGGAGCTGCGGCACCTGGATATGAGGTTGCATTCTTGATGACATTGGTTCTCGAACCTGACTGTACATTGGAATTACCTGGGGAGATTTTAAAAATACACATTCCGAGGTTAGCACTCTGGGGTATAGTCTTGTCACTGGAATATTTAAAATCTGCACAAGTGATTGTAATTACAGCAAAGTTTGAGACTCACTACTTTAGAGCAGGCAATAGCAATGGGTCTCAAGCTGGTGTGTTTCAGGACCACATGGAGAACCTGTGAAACACAGAGACTTAGGCTGTTGTAGTCGTCATCTTTCTGAGAACCAGTGCAGACTGAAATGATAATGTATTAAACTTAAGATAGTTAAATACATAATCAGGACTAAATCTGATACAGTCTCATAGTAGATTCTCATACTCCAGGCATCATATGTTTAAGAAAATTTGATAAGAAGAAAATTTAAATGAAGAGAATACTAACCATGAACTTAATTATTTACCCTGGAAATGGAAAGAAAATCAGCTGGGCCACCCCTGCACTGTCCTGTGGAACACAGGAGGGGCCCCAACGCTGGGCCAGCTGGTTTTTTCCTTTCCCGAAGAGTAGGGTGTCAGGTTCCAGAAGTTCATAGTCATGTTTGGTCCTTCCGTGGCAGGGTGTTAGGGAAAAGTAGAGCTGCTCAGGCAACGGGATGCCCAGCCTCGATGGGGTACACTCCCCAAGTTTGTCTTCACTTTTGTTCGTGAAAGTGTTTAAATTATTTTAATATTAGAGCCAGCATAGATTAATTTTCTAAATAACATTTACTGGTTTTCTGTATTATAAAAGTAATGAATCTTCATTGTGGGACTTTTGGGGAAAAAATAAAACAGTAAGTATGTGTAAGTAAAAATGACGAGATAATTGCTTTTATTGTTTTGATATGTTTCATTTCAGACTTTTTTCACGACCCATGTATATGTAAGTATGAGTATCCACTATACGTGTGGACTCATACACGCTCCAAATGTGTGTGCACGTGTGCTCACATGAGCACTCTTCCATTGTAATTATGGGAAATTTGTCTATCAAATTGTGATTATAACCTATATGCATTTTGTAGATAGCTATTTTACTTAATAATATATCATGAGCACTAAAATATTCTTCTAAAACATGACTTTAATAACTTGATAATAATCCATAGTATCAATATACCATAATTTAACCAGTTCTCTATTGAACATTCTCAATTGTTTGTTGATTTACATGCAAGTCTTTAATAGTTGTTAGAATTTTATCTGGATGTGTGACATGAGGCAGACATGTAACTTTATGTCTTTCCGAGTAGTTAGCCAATTGTCTCTGCACCACTGATTTGATAACCGGACCATCCTTTCTCTGGTCTGACGTGCCTCTGTGCTCTGATACTACATTCTTCTATTCCTGCAGAGCTGTGTGGGCTTCCTAGTCCATTCATCCCATTGCTCATCTGTCTAATGCTAGTCCCAAACGTCATCAGTTATTGGGCTTTATAGCAGAAAGTTCAGTAGCCAGATGACTAACTAGACAAAGGGGGTTTGTTGGGAGATGGGGCCAGTGTGGGGGTGAAGTAGAAATAGTGAAGCATACCTAGCAGAGGTAGCTGCTTGGGCAGGGATTGGGAAGGGACTGAAGTGCAGAGATTTGGAGACATGGTGTTTTG
>NW_024349799.1:8185655-8194626 GCF_902729225.1 Pteropus medius | reverse complement strand
CCTGTCCTGCACCTTGCCTCTCAAGGCTCATGTGGCACCTGGGCCTGGGATAGCTCTACCATGCCAGGTCTCTCCCCTCATCTCACCCCTGCACACCCAAACATACACATGCAAGAACGTGACCCTTCCCAAGAAGACACTAGGACATTTTACTCACCTTCATATCCCCAGTACCTAGCACAATGTCTGGCACACGGTAGGCAATCAATAAACAATTACTAGGTTGAACTAAACCTTGCAAAAGCCTCCATATGTCAGAATTATCGAGAGTTGAAAGCTCTGTTTATTCCTGCATATTCTTTCTCAGGTACTGGTGGATCACAAAGAGCATCCATCCTGCCAGTCCTTGTCTCAGTGACCATAGTCACTCTGAAATGAGCTGCCAATGTTGGGTAAAGCCAGAGCTCAGTATCTGCAGGTGGCCCTGCCTCTGCCGAGGTCCACCCCGCCCTGCAGCTCTGACTGGTACAGACCATCCCATGCCTCCCCAGGCTGGCTGAATGCTCTGCATGCACACCCTTGCCTCGTTACAGGGTTGTAGAAGCCATCAGTTCTACCCTGGGATATAGCTTATGGCTTAGAAAGGAGGCAGTCAGTGCAGTGCTTCTCAAACTTTCACATGGACGGGATCCCTTGGAACCCTGTTACAATGCAGATTCTGATCCAGTAGGTCTGGGGTGGGGCCAAGATTCTACTCCTCTAACAAGCTCCTGGGTGATGTCCATGTTGTGATCTCTGGCCCATCCTTTGACTAGCAAGGGGTAAGAATGCTGCCGGTCTGCCCAGTTGTCCGAGATAGCAAAGCAATGCAAATACGGGAAATAACTGAGTTATTTAGTCACAGTCCCCTCTTCTTAAGTCAGCCTCTGTAATTTCATGTGTGTAGGCATCCTCAACAGGCCCCCGAGTCTTCTATTTCTTTCTGTACCCCAACGAGGTACTAAGAACGGTGCCTGCATGCAGTACCATGGACAGTACATTGATGTGGAAAGGAAACTGGAATAGATATTAGGTGATACTCATGCCAGTCCCAGCTCTGAAGGTTCCAGAGGCTCTCTGGGCCTCTGTTTTCTTTTCTATAAAGTGGGGCGAATGGTGCTCAGCCTGGCTGATTGTTTCAGGAAGAGAGTGTGTCAGAATCGATTTCTAACTCTGGCTCTTCCATATCCTGGCCGAGTGACCCAGGAAAAATTACTCTGAGCTTGACTTTACCCATCTGTAAGCTGGAAGGGAAAAAGTATATATGCGATATATATGTAATGCCTGGCATCTACTAGATACACAACAAATGTTAGATCTCTTCTCTGTTCAAAGGACTGTTGTAAGGATTTAAAAGCCCCTTCTCAGTAAGGCCTTCCTGGCCATCCCTATCCAAAACGTGAGGCCCCAACATTTTATTGCCTCCTTGTCCATGTTCCACATTTTCCCCTTATTGCTTATCACTATCTAACATTTTACTTATCTATCTGGTTTATTGACTCTCTCCCCGACCAGAACGACTAGACTACAAGGCAGAGGATTTGTGTCCGGGTGGTTCACTAATGTATGCCCGGTACCTAAAACAGGGCCTGGAACATGAATCTCTCTCGAATGTATGGCATGGCAGTGTTTTGCATATTCTGCTATTGTGTTCACAGAGTCTATTTCTTCCCACACCTTCAAAACCAGTATAATACACATGGAATGGGCATAAAGCTGTTAGAGAGCAGCGCCCCAGCAAGAAACAGTCCAAGTCGAGGCCACGGGGATGACATGAGACAAGGGAATAGCTTATAGTGGGAGGCATGGAGCAATCAACGTAGTCAAGAGCTGCTGGGTAATAACGGGGAGTCTTCTGGGCGGCCCTCACACAGAATATCGTTTCTTTCTTGCTTTCCGCCTTACCCTGAGCACAATGATTGAATCTTCCTTCCTCATAAACCAACCGAGTCCTTAAGAAAGCAATTTATGAGGTGTTAATGCTTGGCCTACAGAATTCATCTCAACCGCTTCCCACGGTGGCCTCGGCTTTCCCGTTTCCTCGCTTTCTTGGTTTATTAGGGCTGCATCAGCTTCCGTAGGCCAAGTCTTTATGATCAGTGCTCTCCGTATGACATTCTCTCTCCCGGCTCTGAGCATGGTTTAATATTCACCCAACACTTGGGTTGGAGGTGTCCTGTGCTCTGAGCCCTGTCTTAGGCCCCACAGGGGATAGCCCAGGATAGTGGAACAGAGCACAGGTCAGGTGGTTCTGGGTTCAAATCCTGAGTTCACGAATTACTAGCTAGCTATGCATTTCTAGTCGACTTATCTGAATCTCAGATTAGCAAAAATTTGAGAGTTATTACAACATCCGAGCGCAACAACAGACTTCTTAAAGGAATCGGAAAGATTGCAAGATAATGGAAAATGATTTTCTCACTAGAGATTTTGATTTATTTTTAATGATTTGCTTATGTAGCCCCCACACTTCTGGCCATACCACATGCTGGGGGAAAGTGCCGTGTATTATATCTAGCCTCTGGCTCTGGGTGTCTCCCACAGTCTGTGGTCACTTGTCCAGATGGTTTTAAACTCAAGGACAGGTGTTTCTGGGTCAATGTCTTTCCATTCCTCTTACAATTCCAAAGTCTTGCTTTGTTTAAGACCTTGGTGTTCCCATGCCACATTCCTAATGCTTTTATCATTTATTTGCATAGCATGTCTTGGGACTTGTAAACCATAAATGTGCTAATGCTATGCCAGTTCTGATCTGAAACAGGCCAGACAAGGTAAAAACGACAAAAAAAAGATGCCATAGTGCTAGGAAATGGTGGAAGCCAGGTAAGGGCTTAGTGAACTTAAACTCACTCATTATACAGATGAGAGGAGGGAGAGACTGATGATCAGTGACAGAATTTGGTTAGAATCCAGGTCCCCAAGTCCCAAACCATTGTCATCTCTACACTATACTTCATCTGAAGTTTGCTCAGAATCAAAGTCACCATCTGCTTTTAGTGTAAGAGGTTTGCCTGCTTTGGAATCTCTTTCTAGCTGCAGGACTGAAAAAGTAAAATCAGAGACCAATGAAGAAGAGAAGGGGTCCTTCTGCGTTTCTCTTTGCATGTGACCTCACTTTCTGTCCAGATTGACCCAGCTGTCAACGGGCTTGCTTGGCTCAAGGAAAAATCACAGATCTGCGAACTTCAGCAGAAGGTAGAGACCTCATATCGCTCACTCAACCAACATCTGGAGGGACTATCCATTCTCTAGCGTTCCTAGTCCAGCTGCCTAATTTTATAGAACAGCTGAGTTCCATAGAGGAAGCGTGACTCACTTAGGGTCGCCCAGCTAGTAAGCAGCAGTGCTGGGACCTGGATACAGGTCTTCTAGGTCCAAGCCCAGTACTCATTAAACAAAAAGTTCTTAAAATAAAATTCACCTTTAAACTTGGACCAATAGAACTATAGCATCAATGGGACCCTAATTAAAATTCATTTATTCAATCCATTCATTCAGCAAATATTGAGTGAGTGGGATAGGCCAACATATATTGACCAGGAATGCATGGTATGGTTGCCTAGCAGCAAGAAGGAGCCACTTGAGGTTTGAGGCTGTGATTTTAAAGCGTGAGCCACCAGCATGGTTGCGCATTTTTCTCCAACCTCATTTAGCTACACAGGGTCAGGCAGTAAGTGAGTGGGAGAGTTAGATCTAACCAGGGTTGTGGTTTTGCCAAAGACTATGAGTAAGCGAAAGGGGAGAAGAGAGAGTTGAGGGTATGCAATGATTAAGATGAATACTTACAGTATTTAAAAGTGAATTTTATTTTAAAAACATTTTTTGACTTCATAAAATGAATTTTGACACTGGGTTGTGCTGCCCGTTCAGGTTGAAATGATAGTATTGGCATCTTTGTTCAGAAGCTGTCTTAAGGGTGTTTGCCTGGGCTGGTTCAACTTGTAGATGGAGGAGGTTCTACTTGATTTAAATTGTTTGAGCCAGTGCTCGACCTGAGAGCCTCAGGACTTTCCTTCCTCCAGAAGGAGCCTTTTGAGACAAATCTAGGGGTCAGTCCAAAGCTCAGGAGCTGCAACTCAACTTATAAAGCCCTTTTATTGCATTGCTTGCATAAGTAAATAGTTGGCTTCCTATTTCGGGAAAGGACACATTTGTTCTCAAGGCTACCTCGTGTCCCGGGCACCCTCTGGGGTGCTGAAAAAGACAACTGCTCCCCTCCCGACATCGTTTTGAAGTAGCCACTGAGGCCAAAATACAAACCACACAACTTCACCTCTCAGTCTTGTATTCAGTCTGTCCCCCGCCTCGTCGTAACACTTGCTGAGAATCTGGCCTCCTTTCCGTGCGTTGTAGGTGCCCGTGCAGACGATACACATTACTTGGTTTTCCCTGATGTCAGCAGTGGTAATGATTAAGTGGAAACACCCCACCCCATTCAGATGTCTCCCTTTCCCCTCCAGATGCCCGGATCCCCATTGTGAGCAAAAATGCAGTGCGCCTTCCAGTATTTCTTCCAGAACTTGTGGCTAAAGTACAAGTGAGGTAAAACAGTAGAAAGTAAATCCTTTCAACTTGAATCACGCCACCACCCTTCCAGCACTCCAAATGTCGTCCTCCACCCGACTCGGACGCGACAGTCCTTGGAAAAACCAGAACAGATATTCCACTGCCAAGTGGTACTAAACAATAACTGAAGGAATAAGCAAAGCGGAAATACGTGCGTATGTAAAAATTTATCAAGATGCACATTTCCAATGAGTACTCTTTACTGTATGTGAATTATAATCCAAAAGAAAAATTTTTAATAAAGCAGAATTCTAGATCATGTTCTTACTAGCCTAGGATTTAGGAGTGGAGGGGCAAGCGAGAACGCTGTTGTTACCTGCTTTTGAGATCCCAGTGTTCTGGGTTGCCTTTGATAAGAGGACACCAAAATAGTGAAGAAGAATTGCCAGTTGTTGTTTCGAAAAGAACAATAAGAGATAAGGCACCCCACCCCCTACTCTTGCCCTCACATTCTCAATCCCAACAAGAGATTTAAAAAGAAAAGCCCAGGAAATTCCAAGCATGACTACCTCCCCAGATAAGACAGAAATGGAAGAAAACTAAACTTTTTAAAGTAAGCATTTGATCTTCATGCAAACATGGAGTTAATCTTGGGACAGTTAAGCACAATTACACAGATGAATTCATTGTGTGAAGTGGTCATTGAGCGTAGAGAATGTTAGTGCCAGTTCAGAGTCCAAGCTCTGTAGGGGTCATACCTGAATATGCTGAGTTGGGCACATGGAAACCTCAGTGTGCATTCAGGCTTGACTATTCTTTTTAATTTGTTTCAGAGTTGCTTGCTGGGGTAGCTTCAGGAAATGCAAATTGAATGTCCATAGTGGTGTTTAAATATATGCGGGGTTTTGATGCATGTTAAACTGAAAATATAAATAAAAATCTTTGGACCTTTATTTACAAGTTTAAAGTTACTCTTAAGAGTAACTTTGCCCTTCAAATCAGCTTCTATACATACAGAGAGGATGCAAGCATTAGACTGGGCGTGATGGCAGCCAGGTTCTAGCTCCAGTTCTATCTCAAATTATCTGGGAGTCTTGGGTTACTTCCTTCCTTGCCTCTGGGCCTCCACACCTATGAGCTCTGGAGTTTAGACCAAACGGTCCAGCTCTCTAGTTCTGAGGCTGCAGCTCAGTGGAGTTTGGAAATACCACTTCACCTCCAGGATTTTATTTTGAGCTAAAGGGAAATATTTTTACAGTGTAAAATGCATATGACTCTGCAGCCTGTTTGGCCTACTAAACCCACAAACATAGGGCCACAGCTGGAAAGAACTCAAGTCTTTTTTTTAACAGCTGTCCCTGTTCCAACCAAGAGAAAAATATAAACTTATCAAGTATCATCAGCTATGGTGAATGTGTTAAATGCAGCACTGCAAAGGAACTACGTTACAGAGAGGAGTCTCTCTGTGTTTATAACCATAAAATATTTGCGCTGAAAGAGTTCTTAGCAAACAGGTAGGCCCAGAGAGGTTAAGCAACTTGCTCAAGATCACACAGACAGCAGGAGGGAATCAGGACCAAAATGTAGGTCTCCTCACTCCCAGCCTGGTCAGAACTCCTGCATGTGTCCTTCAGAGTTAGAAAAGCTCACCTTTTGAGTTTGTCTTTCCATATTCACTTACACCCTTCACAGGGAATGGAAATGTTGAATTTTATTTTTTAGAGCTAGATCTTGTTGAAATTCACTAGAGAAATGAATATAGATGAAAAACTCATAGTTGCCCAATCTATAGGACAGTTTCACAAAAGAAATGATGAAAGTCTTTGCTCGAAGCTGTTCCTGCCTCTTCACCAGAAGCAGAGTAATCAGGAGGCAAGAGAAGGACAGGGAGTCCCCAGACTCCTCAGGAACCCAGCAGGAGCAGCCTCAGCTGGAGCTGTCTGTGCCGACTTGCTAAGTTTTAATCAGAACAGGGTCCTGCCATGCTGATGGAGCTCGGGCCTATGGAAAACAATTTAGTTTTTCAGTAAAAAAAGAAACGAACCTGAGTATGTCCCACAATGTCCCCTGACCTTGCATCTTTGGGAAAGGGACTTCCATTTCTAGCATTCTCAAATATTTGAGCCTCCACGCACTTGTTTTCCAATGTCAGAGCTTCCGTACTAGGCACCACACCTCTACGTAAAGGCACTCGAATTCAGGGATCGAGTCTGCTACATGCACTCTAGGGAGGGAGGGCAGGGCCTGGAAGCAAAGCAGGGAACTGTCGGCTGAAGCTAAGTGAAGCTAGCATGTCGTGGTGGAAATAGCACAGAACCCAAAGAGCCAAGTTTCACTGCTGTTGAGCTGTATGACTTGGGCAGGAAACTTATCTTTGTTTTCTCATCTGCGAGATGGGGAGAATCATATCTCCTAAAAGCATTGTTGAGGGAATTAAAGGAGAAAACACGTATATCTTTTCTTTTCTCTGCCCTTTATATCTCTTCCTTTTCTCTGCCCCTTTCCTTAGCAGGATCTCTATTGAGAGATGCTGCCATTTCTTGAGCACCCACTGAGTGCCAGGCACCTATTAGATTACCTTATCCTCACAACTGAAAGTGTTTTCACTAATGTCAGACATGGAAAGATATGATACCCAAGGTAGGATGTCACTTGGACACCCAGCTCTTGGCCACCTCAAACCGATTGTCACAATCACTTGTGAAGCAGTGGTATGGCATGTGGTTCACTGTATGCTCTCCAATGTCTTCTACTGGAGACAGAAGAGCTTCCATCTTCCCTTTCTTTCATTCCCAGTTCCCACCCTACTCCTAGTGTTATCTTCTCTAGATAACACTTATCCTTAACTCCTCTTAAGTAGGAAATGTGGCTTCTCCTATCTGAACGAGGAGAGGCCGCACTGGTCTTGGTGAGACATCACATCTTCCATCCCTGCATGTTCCCTCCTCACCTTCCCCCTACACAGTCACACTTGTAGCTCATACCATCCTCATACTGGACAACGTTGGCTATTAACAAGGTTCAGGTGCAGAAGAAAGCGCTTGTCAGGTGTCAACCTGGCTCTGCCATCACTGTGTGACCTAAGCCAACCCAGTTTCTCTCTCTGAGCCTCAGTTTCCTCACTGGTAACAGGAAGGTTCTGGATGAGGTGCCTCTCAAGGGCCACTCCAGCTTGGCTAGTATGTGATGAGAGTTATCATTCATTAGAAAATGATTCTCCCAAATGTACGAGGACTCTTCCATCCATTCTGGGTAGTTCAGACTTTCTTCAAAAAGATCTTGTTTTACCACGTTTTTGAGGCCTACTGCTACTCGGAGGCCAAAATTATCCCAATGTCAGCAACTAAAAGCAAATCAGATCAAAAAGCATCCCTGTGCCTCATCTGAACACAATTTCTGCTTTGAACCTTATGCCAAGTCTAGGGCTTATCAGCCAGAGTGTGTGTGAATTACCATATGAAAGAACTCTCTTGGATCGTATTGAAAAGAATCCTCTTTTCAATTTAGATAAGAAAAACACCCAGTTCTCCAGAAAATACATATAAATTCCTTTCTAAATGTCCAAAGAGATTTATGTCCATGGAAGATGTAATTATCTTCTCCTAGGATAAAGGAATCTTCCAGCTATGAGGAAGAGCCAAAAACCCAGAATGTTCTGCTTGAGACTGCAGCAGGGCCACCACAGACTGTCCAAGCTGTTCTCTGTACAAGGGTGCTCAGCTGATGGGGGTGAGGGTAAGGGATTAGAGGCGGGTGGCTTAAATCCAGCCTGCACTCCACTAGCCAAGCCATGTGCTCAATGCAAGATCATGTCAGTTCAAGGAGGTGCACCTTTCTGTCATTCAGCAAAGGCACTGTATATGTTAGCAGGCAGCCCCCAGCAAGGAAAAATAGCTCTTTGCTTACAGATACATCATCTCCCAAAGGCTCATGGCAAGAGTAGATGGCAGAAAAGCAGACGTGAAGGCTGGGTTGTAGGCGGGTATGAGGAGAAGCTCCCCTCGGAGACCATCTGGGTGTCTAGAGGGGCTTATAACCCAATGCCTCCCAGCTGGCTTCCAAAACAACACAGTTCTGAGAAGAGCCCAGTAACAGATGGCTCCTTGCTCCTCCCCATCCTTCACTACCCCTCATTAGGGCTCAGCTCAGCCTTCCCTGGCCTCCCGGCCTGTGCCAAAGTCCGTTATAGGTTCTCAGAGCAGCTTTGTTTTTCTTTGTCAACACCCGTATTGCATACTCATGTGTAAGTAATTTGATTTGCCTGCATCTCCCCTACTAGACTGTAAGCTGTGTGAGGGCTGTGTGAGGGCAGACAGTGTTGGGTTTTGCTCTTGTGTCTCCAGCACAGGGTCTGGGACACAAAGCAGGAGCTATGAATAGATGAAAAGGTGAAAATTAAAGGGCATGGGCCTTGCACTTCCGTATCTCTTCCTACCAGGCCTAAGGGCTATTTGGGCACAGTAACACACAGTCTTCATGACCTAAG
>NW_024349799.1:8135875-8185644 GCF_902729225.1 Pteropus medius | reverse complement strand
AAACTTTTTAAAGTAAGCATTTGATCTTCATGCAAACATGGAGTTAATCTTGGGACAGTTAAGCACAATTACACAGATGAATTCATTGTGTGAAGTGGTCATTGAGCGTAGAGAATGTTAGTGCCAGTTCAGAGTCCAAGCTCTGTAGGGGTCATACCTGAATATGCTGAGTTGGGCACATGGAAACCTCAGTGTGCATTCAGGCTTGACTATTCTTTTTAATTTGTTTCAGAGTTGCTTGCTGGGGTAGCTTCAGGAAATGCAAATTGAATGTCCATAGTGGTGTTTAAATATATGCGGGGTTTTGATGCATGTTAAACTGAAAATATAAATAAAAATCTTTGGACCTTTATTTACAAGTTTAAAGTTACTCTTAAGATTATAAAAATTATACTAATTTTTATAATCCTTTGCCCTTCAAATCAGCTTCTATACATACAGAGAGGATGCAAGCATTAGACTGGGCGTGATGGCAGCCAGGTTCTAGCTCCAGTTCTATCTCAAATTATCTAGGAGTCCTGGGTTACTTCCTTCCTTGCCTCTGGGCCTCCACACCTATGAGCTCTGGAGTTTAGACCAAACGGTCCAGCTCTCTAGCTCTGAGGCTGCAACTCAGTGGAGTTTGGAAATACCACTTCACCTCCAGGATTTTATTTTGAGCTAAAGGGAAATATTTTTACGGTGTAAAATGCATATGACTCTGCAGCCTGTTTGGCCTACTAAACCCACAAACGTAGGGCCACAGCTGGAAAGAACTCAAGTCTTTTTTTTAACAGCTGTCCCTGTTCCAACCAAGAGAAAAATATAAACTTATCAAGTATCATCAGCTATGGTGAATGTGTTAAATGCAGCACTGCAAAGGAACTACGTTACAGAGAGGCGTCTCTCTGTGTTTCTAACCATAAAATATTTGCGCTGAAAGAGTTCTTAGCAAACAGGTAGGCCCAGAGAGGTTAAGCAACTTGCTCAAGATCACACAGACAGCAGGAGGGAATCAGGACCAAAATGTAGGTCTCCTCACTCCCAGCCTGGTCAGAACTCCTGCATGTGTCCTTCAGAGTTAGAAAAGCTCACCTTTTGAGTTTGTCTTTCCATATTCACTTACACCCTTCACAGGGAATGGAAATGTTGAATTTTATTTTTTAGAGCTAGATCTTGTTGAAATTCACTAGAGAAATGAATATAGATGAAAAACTCATAGTTGCCCCATCTATAGGACAGTTTCACAAAAGAAATGATGAAAGTCTTTGCTCGAAGCTGTCCCTGCCTCTTCACCAGAAGCAGAGTAATCAGGAGGCAAGAGAAGGACAGGGAGTCCCCAGACTCCTCAGGAACCCAGCAGGAGCAGCCTCAGCTGGAGCTGTCTGTGCCGACTTGCTAAGTTTTAATCAGAACAGGGTCCTGCCATGCTGATGGAGCTCGGGCCTATGGAAAACAATTTAGTTTTTCAGTAAAAAAAGAAACAAACCTGAGTATGTCCCACAATGTCCCCTGACCTTGCATCTTTGGGAAAGGGACTTCCATTTCTAGCATTCTCAAATATTTGAGCCTCCACGCACTTGTTTTCCAATGTCAGAGCTTCCGTACTAGGCACCACACCTCTACGTAAAGGCACTCGAATTCAGGGATCGAGTCTGCTACATGCACTCTAGGGAGGGAGGGCAGGGCCTGGAAGCAAAGCAGGGAACTGTCGGCTGAAGCTAAGTGAAGCTAGCATGTCGTGGTGGAAATAGCACAGAACCCAAAGAGCCAAGTTTCACTGCTGTTGAGCTGTATGACTTGGGCAGGAAACTTATCTTTGTTTTCTCATCTGCGAGATGGGGAGAATCATATCTCCTAAAAGCATTGTTGAGGGAATTAAAGGAGAAAACACGTATATCTTTTCTTTTCTCTGCCCTTTATATCTCTTCCTTTTCTCTGCCCCTTTCCTTAGCAGGATCTCTATTGAGAGATGCTGCCATTTCTTGAGCACCCACTGAGTGCCAGGCACCTATTAGATTATCTTATCCTCACAACTGAAAGTGTTTTCACTAATGTCAGACATGGAAAGATATGATACCCAAGGTAGGATGTCACTTGGACACCCAGCTCTTGGCCACCTCAAACCGATTGTCACAATCACTTGTGAAGCAGTGGTATGGCATGTGGTTCACTGTATGCTCTCCAATGTCTTCTACTGGAGACAGAAGAGCTTCCATCTTCCCTTTCTTTCATTCCCAGTTCCCACCCTACTCCTAGTGTTATCTTCTCTAGATAACACTTATCCTTAACTCCTCTTAAGTAGGAAATGTGGCTTCTCCTATCTGAACGAGGAGAGGCCGCACTGGTCTTGGTGAGACATCACATCTTCCATCCCTGCATGTTCCCTCCTCACCTTCCCCCTACACAGTCACACTTGTAGCTCATACCATCCTCATACTGGACAACGTTGGCTATTAACAAGGTTCAGGTGCAGAAGAAAGCGCTTGTCAGGTGTCAACCTGGCTCTGCCATCACTGTGTGACCTAAGCCAACCCAGTTTCTCTCTCTGAGCCTCAGTTTCCTCACTGGTAACAGGAAGGTTCTGGATGAGGTGCCTCTCAAGGGCCACTCCAGCTTGGCTAGTATGCGATGAGAGTTATCATTCATTAGAAAATGATTCTCCCAAATGTACGAGGACTCTTCCATCCATTCTGGGTAGTTCAGACTTTCTTCAAAAAGATCTTGTTTTACCACGTTTTTGAGGCCTACTGCTACTCGGAGGCCAAAATTATCCCAATGTCAGCAACTAAAAGCAAATCAGATCAAAAAGCATCCCTGTGCCTCATCTGAACACAATTTCTGCTTTGAACCTTATGCCAAGTCTAGGGCTTATCAGCCAGAGTGTGTGTGAATTACCATATGAAAGAACTCTCTTGGATCGTATTGAAAAGAATCCTCTTTTCAATTTAGATAAGAAAAACACCCAGTTCTCCAGAAAATACATATAAATTCCTTTCTAAATGTCCAAAGAGATTTATGTCCATGGAAGATGTAATTATCTTCTCCTAGGATAAAGGAATCTTCCAGCTATGAGGAAGAGCCAAAAACCCAGAATGTTCTGCTTGAGACTGCAGCAGGGCCACCACAGACTGTCCAAGCTGTTCTCTGTACAAGGGTGCTCAGCTGATGGGGGTGAGGGTAAGGGATTAGAGGCGGGTGGCTTAAATCCAGCCTGCACTCCACTAGCCAAGCCATGTGCTCAATGCAAGATCATGTCAGTTCAAGGAGGTGCACCTTTCTGTCATTCAGCAAAGGCACTGTATATGTTAGCAGGCAGCCCCCAGCAAGGAAAAATAGCTCTTTGCTTACAGATACATCATCTCCCAAAGGCTCATGGCAAGAGTAGATGGCAGAAAAGCAGACGTGAAGGCTGGGTTGTAGGCGGGTATGAGGAGAAGCTCCCCTCGGAGACCATCTGGGTGTCTAGAGGGGCTTATAACCCAATGCCTCCCAGCTGGCTTCCAAAACAACACAGTTCTGAGAAGAGCCCAGTAACAGATGGCTCCTTGCTCCTCCCCATCCTTCACTACCCCTCATTAGGGCTCAGCTCAGCCTTCCCTGGCCTCCCGGCCTGTGCCAAAGTCCGTTATAGGTTCTCAGAGCAGCTTTGTTTTTCTTTGTCAACACCCGTATTGCACACTCATGTGTAAGTAATTTGATTTGCCTGCATCTCCCCTACTAGACTGTAAGCTGTGTGAGGGCTGTGTGAGGGCAGACAGTGTTGGGTTTTGCTCTTGTGTCTCCAGCACAGGGTCTGGGACACAAAGCAGGAGCTATGAATAGATGAAAAGGTGAAAATTAAAGGGCATGGGCCTTGCACTTCCGTATCTCTTCCTACCAGGCCTAAGGGCTATTTGGGCACAGTAACACACAGTCTTCATGACCTAAGCCCTGTGCCCAGGCCCAGGGGACATAGAATAGAAAAGACTACCTAACCTTGGCCTGGCATCCAAAACACACTAACAAAAACACAGCTTCCCAAACCTCACCCTAGGAGATTTGGGCATCTAGGATTTGTATTTTTCACATGCTAAACCACCTATCAGGGTTGAGAACCCACAGATACTGTTGCAATAGATATAAGTAACCTTATATACAAAACCAAAGGAACCTGTGGTCCAACCTGAAGTTTCATGGAAGGCATTCCGGTGGAGATGATGCCTCAGCCAGGTCTTGATGGTTGACAAAAGTGAACGATGTGAAGAAAGGAGAGAAGGGCATTCTGAGTCAAAGGAACAGCATCAGCAAAAACAGAGACAGGACACTACATGGGATGCATTTACAGGGCAGGGCAGTGGGATCGAATCAAAATGATGAGAATCAGGCTCCTGGTAGAAAATCAAGCATAAGTCACCTATCATTCACCTGGGCTTCCAGAATCCTCCTGGGTAGGAAGCCCACATTTTAGCAACGCACAGAGGATTTCCTCTCTTATCTGTGCCCCCCATTTGTAATGCAAGCTGCACTCCTATTTTTAGTTCCATTTACATTGCTTTTTAAAATCTTCTTTCTCTAGTGAGACTGTGGCTTAACGAATAGCCCTCCGAGCTCAGTTCCATCAGGGCAGTATTGTCAGAGGCTTTCCTGATGAATAGACTTGACTTAAGGACTATCCTGGCTGGAAATAAGAGGTTACTGAAGCTGACAAAATGGCAGCATCCACAGCCTACGTCTCCAGCCATGCTCATCAATGTGTCAGAAAACGGTCATTTTACTTGATGTAAAAGCAAGGTCTGAAGCATAAAAATCAGGCCCCAGAGGGGCCTGTGCATCACCTCTTTTGGGCCCAGAATTAGGGAGGAGAGCGAAGAGGTGGGTGCATGTGGGATGAGAGGGCAGATCTTCAAAGACCTGCCCTCACTGGAGAGGGAACAATTCACAAGCTGGTGCTTCAGGCTGTAGGAATGACTTCTTATGCCCCAGTTCCTGTCCATTCTTCTCCATCTTTCCATTGCCTCCTCTCTCCCTGCTCCCCTCCTACACGGTTGGTCAGGGGACCCCGGGTGGGTTGGCAGGCCAATGCTCCTTCTTTTTAAATTTTTTCTGATGCTCCCTCTTAATTGGACTTTTTAAACTGGGCTTTCCTAATGTGCCTGGCTATTGCCTGGACAGGTGTTTTTTTTTAAGACCAGCGAATATTTTCCCTCTCTATTTGGACCAGGTGGCCTCTAGGAAGCAACGTGGATCTGAAGTTCTCAGCCTCTCCACCCAGCTGCACATCCAGGCGCCTTCTGAGCAATGCCCCATGCCACAGTTCAGTGCCACCCCACCGAAGCCTGAACTATCTTGTCTGCTGTGCGGTTATAAATTAATCTCTTGTCATCAGTGATTAACTTATTGGAGCCACAGGAGCTGCTGAACCAAAACAGCCCCTTGGGGTTAAAGAGTCTCCAGCGTTGTGTGGTGTGTGGATCTTCCTGTGACCCTCATCACTCTGGCCCTTGTGCTGTGTCAGCAGCGGATCAGGGACAGCCAGGACAGGGGTCCTGCTCTGGGCACTGCTGCTCTGGAATGCTCACTGGGCTCCTCAAAGTGGAGATCCACACGGCAAAGGTCTAGGGTTTGTTTTCTTTTAGTGTGTTTATCTGCAAGGGAGGTATTAAAAGTGGGATTGTAAACTTATTGGATTTCATTAACCAATGTCACCATAAAAAAGAAAAAAGAAAAAGAAAGAAAGCTACTTACCGTTTTTAAAAAAAATAAAATAAAAGTGAAATTGAAGTGGGCATATTTTTTTGGAGGCATATGTCACCTGAATACAACAGCTTGGGATTGATATTGGAAAGGGGGGAGCCAAACTTAGGAATTTGCTGAATGTCGAAGGGACTTAGGATCATCTCTTAGATCATAAGCTATCTCAGTGGGAAGAGGCTTTGGAGATCATCAGCTCCAAATTTGTATAGATACCAAGAAAGATAAAAGAAAAGTGTGACTGTTCCAACATCACACTCTAGAACCAATGGGGAGAGATAAAACAAATGTCAAGTTGTGTTTATACGTCAGATAAAGGTTCATCCACCACTTCTACCACTTGAAGTTCTCAAAAGTAAAATTTCTCTGATTTTTCTGAAAAATCTGGCAGATTTGGTCTCACTTCTTAGTTTCAGGGCTCCTCACAGCAATTTTAGAATGACGTCTTTATTCTCTTCTGTGGCCATCCCCTGAAAACCCAAAACCCCAGTCTAATCATGAGAAAACATCAGGCCAACTCCAACCGAGGGACATTTACAAAGAACCTGACCAGTACTCCTCAAGGTCATCAAAAACAAGGGAAGCCTGAGAAACGGTCACAGATCAGAGGAGCCTAAGGAGACATGATGATCAAATGCGATATATCCTGAATGGGATCCTGGAACAAGAAAAGGCCATTAGGGAAAAACCAGTGAAATCTTAATAAAATGTAGGGTCTAGTTAACAGTAATGTAACAATGCTGGTTCCTTAGTTGGAACGAACGTTCCATAGTATGTAAGATTTTTAACAACAAGGGAAACTGGGTGATGGGTATACGGAAATTCTGTACTATCTTTGCAACTTTTCTGTAAATCTAAGACTTTTAAAATAAAGCACTTATTTAAAGATATATAAAATGTTGCCTTTCAATTTCCTCAGACTGGGACCTTTTTCAGATGTTTGATTACAGTGCCTGTAATGTGCTATGTGTGGAATAATAAATATTTGAGGGCAAAGGGAGGGAGGAAGATACTGAAGTACAAAATATGAAAGTAAATATAACTATACAGCAACTGATGACTGCATAAAAAATGTGGTATATTTATTTAATGGAATATTATTGACCATAAAAAGGAATGAAGCACTGAGATATGCTTCCTTATGGATGAACCATGGAAATAATATGCTAAGTGCAAGAAGTCAGACGTAAAAGACCACACACTGCATGATTCCGTGTAAGTGAAATCTCTAGAAAAGGCAAACCCACGGAACAGGAAGTAGATTAGTGGTTGCCAGGGCCTGGGGTAAGGGGCAATGGTGAGTGATTGCTAATGGGTATAGGATTTCTTTTGGGGAGGGGGAGTGTCAAGGAAAATGCTCTGCTATTAGATAGGGTGATAGATACAAACCTTGTGAATAGACTAAAAACCCAAATTGTCCTCTTTAAAAGGGTGCATTTATGGTGTGTGAATTACATAACAAACTAAAAAATAAAATAAAGTGAAAATGTTAAAAAGTAAATACAACCTAATCTGCACCATCAAGGAACTCATGGTGTATTGGGGGAGAGAATTTCAGTCCAGTGACTGTAAATCTTTCTTTTCCTTGGGGGCAGGAGCATGATAGTTTTATTCACCATTGTATCCCTGGCACCCAGCTCCTGGCCTTTAACAGGCTCTCAAGAAGTACTTGATGAATTAAAAAATAAATGTGATGTGTTAAGTCCTATGCCAGCTATGGAGTCACAGAAAAGAGGCTGAAGATGTTCAGGAAAACCTAGGATGCTCAGAAAAAGCTCAGGCTGTGATGTGGACAAGATTTACTGTACAGTAACACCATAAAGGTTGTCAAAACCCTCTGGAGTGACTAACCCATGCAGTCCTGAGTCCCCAAGCAAGGCCCTGCAAGGTACCTCATTGTAGCTCACTGCCCACTCCATGTGCCTGGGACCCTTTCCTCTTGCATACCCACAAACTCGTGGAGGAAGCTTGAGCCAGTGTAGAGCAGCTCTGCTCTGCCCAGGAGCCCACAGTCTAGAGAAAGGGATGTGTATGTATACACACCCCGCAACCCACAGCTTCCGATACAGTGTGCTGAGAGCGAGAACAGAGGCATGTGTGAAGGCGGTGGGAGCCTGGAGGGAACAGCTCATGGATCTGGGTGGAGGCAGGTCATAGAAGCTTTCCCAAAGGAGATGACATCATCTCAGCATGAGGGAATTTGAAGCATGAGGAATGGATTGATTCTGAAACACTGTTTCTGGGTTGGTACATCTCCACCTGTTCCTCTCATAAATGGTTGATAGTTTTTTTGTTCCTTCTTCCCAGGGGAGCTCCATAGAGCCTTAGATACAGGCATATCTCATTGTATTGTTTTGCTTTATTGCGCTTCACAGATGTTGCATTTTTTACAAATTGAAGGCAAGACCTTCCACCAGCAAAAAGATAATGACTCACTTAATTACGATACTTGCTTTATTGTGGTGATCTGGAACTGAACCCACAATATCTCCGAGGTGTGACTGTTCAGTTTTTAATGTCATCCCTGAAGCCCCAGTAAGACTCCCAAGGTGATTCAGCTACTCAAAGGTAAGTGCCATGAAAAATGAAAACTACTTTTGACTTTTAGAGCCAGCCAAAAGGAAGTGAATTTTTTGAAATCTGGTTTCAAGGACTTCAAAATACCAGGCGTGTGGCTGGAAATTGAGTGTCATTGACATGTGAGGGACTTGGCAGAGAGCTCTCCATTGCAAGCATGAGCTTAGAGGAGAGAGAATTCTGCAGAACTATGCATCGTAGCCTTGGCAGAATATCTGAGTAGGAAGAGCAAAAGATTTGCAGTCAGACAAAGCTGGGTGTGAAAAACAGTCCTACCACTTACCAGCTGTGTCATCTTAGAAAATACAAAAATCTGAGCCTCAGTTTCTTTGTGTATAACATGGGAACATAGTCTCTAGCCTGCTGGGTTGCTTCGGCAATTCAAAAAGACAACGTGTGGGAAGCATCCAGATCAATGTCTGGCAATTAAGAGACCCTCAATAAATTGCAGGTATTATTTCATTATTATCACAATTGCCATTACAATTATATAGAAATACCTTGTCAATTTGGATGGTATTTGAAAATATATTTTCATCCCCAAATTCCCACTCACCCGCTAGCTTATTTTTAAACCTCTCCAAAGAACGAATTGAGCTCTGGGTTTTTATCCTGGCTAAATTTTAAACAAAGTGTCTATACCGTTTCATAATGAGTATTCGTGATGAAATCACAGAACCACAGAAACTGGAGACAGGGAAGCTCCTGTGCCTTTCAGCCTTGTCTACAAAACAAAACAAAATAAAACGAAGAGCCTCTCTGTCTCAGTGGATATGCAGAGGATGAGAGATTTTATCCCTAACGTATCTCAAGCTTTAAAGTGAAATCTGATTTTATTGTCCATCTCTTAATAAGTTTTCAGCATTGCACAATGCACTACTTTAAGGTAACACCATGTAGATGTATAAACTCACATGGTTTAAACAGAAGGAAAAGACGAGAAGGAGGGGGTGGGAGAGAGGAAGGGGAAGGCACAGGTGATTCCAGTGAGCAGCCAGAGACCCACTGGAAGGTGCCGATTCCCTTTTGCACTTAACTCCA
Source organism: Pteropus medius (assembly GCF_902729225.1). Taxonomy (NCBI): domain Eukaryota; kingdom Metazoa; phylum Chordata; class Mammalia; order Chiroptera; family Pteropodidae; genus Pteropus; species Pteropus medius. The sequence continues at coordinate 8,176,314 of NW_024349799.1, read as the reverse complement.
CACCGCCTTGGTAAAATGATAAATAGGAGATACCTGCTTTCTTGTATCTCCCTACAGGTTCAATTGGGTTTTACAAAATTGCACCAACTGACATTTACTGCACTTGATAGATACTTCTGGATGCCATGTGCTTATTGTAAAACAATCACTAGCAATGCTAGGAACCACAATAGATGAAGGACAAAGCTGTTTAATTCACATTTACATGTTAACAGAGCCCAAGGCCTCAGCCGGGTGAGTGTTGCTATTTAAACACTGGGCGGCTTACCAGGGATTTCACATATTCGCTGGACTCTCTAAGCTGCTGATCTGATCACAGACACCACATCCAAAGAAGTAAGTTAAAAAATTTTAAAGAATTTTTAAAATTAAAGCAGAATTGTTTCTTTTCAGCTTTCGCGCAATGCTGGTTTCAGGTTGTCTTGGAGATGGTTCTTGGTGTGCTCTTTGTTCATGTAACCGCTAGATGGTGCACATTACAAAACATTAGCCCTGCAGTGGGGCTGCATTTTCACTTTGCAACGACTAGAAGGGAATCAGAGGTAAGGCTGCTAGATTTAGCAAATAAAAAAAGATTCCCAGTTAAACTTGAATTTCAGATAAACAAATATTGCACGGAACACACTTATACTAACAAAATTACATGTTTTTTTTTTATCTGAAATTCAAATTTAACTGGGTATCCTGTATTTTACCTGGGTCCTAAAGTAGCACCATGTTTAGACAGCCTCATAAGAAAGGTCAAACAATGACACACTTTAGAAATTTTTGTTCTGTGAGATAACTGAATTCCTTAGGTCGATACATGGATAAACATGAAAAGGAAAAGAGCCTGCATTTTTCAGATTTTCCTTATAACCCCCAAGTCATAACGGTCCTAGAGAGGAAGCTGAGCACTTCTCCAAGGGAGGGGAGGGGAGAGGAGGAATCAAGAGAGTGAGTCATCCTTACTCCCCTGCTGAGAGGTTCCCACTCCGGGGAACTCTGCCCATCTGCATGGACTTATTCCACACACCTGACTGAGTCCCTTCTGCATGCCAGGTGCTGCAGATAAAAACACCACATTATTTTACAAGTGAGGAACTAGACTCAGCGTTCCCAAGACAACATAGCAAGTAATGCAGCTGAGATTTTAACCTAAGCAGTCTGACTAGGAGAAGCCATTCTAGAAACTTCGACAATGATTAAAATGCAGTCCCTTCTCTCAGAGAGATCATAATCTAGTGAGAACAGATAAATAAATAATAAGAGGCCGATGATACTGGAGGTGAGCAACAGAGAGAAATCATGCAGTAGAATCACAGAGACTTAAGCCAGTGGTGGGTGGGAAGAGAGCACAGGGTGGCCAAGGGAGGTTTCCCCAAGATAATGAGGTTTGAAAAACAAGGAAGAATCTACCAGGGAAAGAGAAGAGGAAGGGTTTCCCTGCTGAGAGAGAACAGCGGATAAACAGGCTCCAATGTGGCAAGTAGCTTTAGAAGTCTGTTGAAAGGTCAGTGATTGGAGCCGAGGGACCGAGTGGCCACGCCGAGTGGTGAGAATTGGGCGGGGGTCAGTAACGAAGGGCCTTTTATATTGCGATGAAAGTTGAATTTTATTCTGAAACTTATGGGGAGCCATCAAAGGATTTTAAACTGAGGGGGGAAGCTAATCTAAAACTTTATCAAGTTTACATGAGCGACATTGTGGAAAATGGATTGGAAGGGGCACAAATAGCAGCTGAAAATACTCAGAACATCTTCCAGACCTGCTCCAGTCTGACCCAGTTGTTCCCCCCGGGAACCCACACTTGCTCTCACGGTGGCTCTTCTCATCGTCTTCCTGGGTCGGCTCCTCTCTCCCTCTTGCCCTCGCCTTCTTCGAGTAGATCGCCATGTAAAAATCCTAAGAGACGTTGCTTTATAGGTAAAAGTTCTTGTAAGTCGGAAATGACTTTATTCTGCCCTCACTCTCGATTGAGAGAATTCTAGGTTGAAGAACGTCTTCCCTCAGAACTTCATAGCCACTGCTCCATTGTCTGGAGTGATATCAGTCTGTTCTTCCCTTTGATCTCACATTCGAAAGAATTATCTTGTGCTCCGCATCTTCTTGAACATTGTACTTCAGCCGCGCTGGCCTCTTCTTGTTGTACCTTGAATGTGTCAAGCTTTTATCTACCTACTTGTTTCCTCTTCCTGGAATTTTCTTCCCCAACTCCACTCGTGGCTGTTTCGCTAATCAGGTCTGAGCTCAAATGTCAGCTCTTAGAGAGGCCTTCCCTTAGCAATGCAGATAAACTAGCAAATACTGGATGGGCAAAAAGTGTTTATTGAATTAATTAAAATTAACTAATTAGTTAGTAAGTTGGATTCTATAGGAGAATTTCATAAAGGGGTTTGTATTCGGCCAAATTCATAATCTTATTCATTTTAAATTGGCTATCCACATGGAAAAAAGTGAATCTCAAATTCCTACTTCATCTAATACATACAAATTTATTCAGATCCCTTATAAATCTAAATGTAAAAGAAAAACTAATAAATATTCTAAAATAAAATATGAAATGTCTTCATGACCTTGGAGGATGGCAGATTCTTAAACAGAACACAAAAAGTATTAACCATTAAAATAAAACAATAAACTGGACTAGATTAAAATTTAAAACTTCTGTCCATCAAAAGACACCACTGAGTGCAAAGGTAAATGAGAAAAGATATTTGCAATATACAGCACACAAAGGACTCGTTTGTAGAATATATAAAGGACTTGCACATTTAAAAAGAAAAAAAGAAAACCTAATAGAAAAACAGGCAAAAGACTTGAACAGACTCCCCACAAAAGAAGATATCCAAGCGGCTAATAAACATGAAAATAGTGCTCAATTTCACTATTCATCAAAGAAATATGAAAGATTTTTTTCTACGATTCCGTTTTTATAAAATTCCATTTTATAAAATTTTTATAAAATTATGAACCATTTTATAAAATGGGTTTAAAGCCAAGGTGTTAGTTATCATTGCTTTTTATTGTGAGTAAGTGGGGATTGGGGGACTGGGTAGAACTGGGAGAGAGCACAAAGGGAATTTCTGGGTGCTGGTAATGTTTTAGCTTTTGATCTAAGTGCTGGTTACGTAGGTATATGTAGAGTTTGTGAAATTTATTAATCTGTACACTTATGATGTGTTCACTTTCCTGTAGGCATATCTCAATTAAGTTTGCCAAAAAAATTATTGTTGTGGGGATTAAATAACATAAGTTAAAGAACTCAGTTCAGTTCCTATTACATGAAGGTACTTATTAGATGTTAAATTCATAGTATTAATAGTGCCCAGTAAGCTTGAAGAGCCAAAATGAGACACTCACTCATTAAGCAGTACAAAAAGTAAATTAAAAAAATTGGGTCACACCCATTGGGATGGCTAGTATCAAAAACAAAAACCAAACAAAAAAAAAAGCAGGAAATAAGTGTTGGCAAGGATACAGAGAAATTGGAAACCTTGTGCAATGCTGATGGGAATGTAAAATGGATTATGGTTCCTCAAAAAATTAAACATGGAATCAGCATATAATCTAGCAATTCCACTTCTGAATATGTACTCAAAATAATTGAAAGCATGAACTTGAACATATATTTGTACACCAAAGTTCAAAGCAGCATTATTCACAGTAGCCAAAAGATGGAAACAACACAAATGTTCCTGAATGAACAAATGGATAAACAAAATATAGAATGTATATACAATAGAATATTATTCAGATTTAAGAAAGTATGAAATTCCAACATATACGACAACATGGATGAATCTTGAAGACATTATGCTAAGTGAAATAAGCAAAAGAACACAAAAAGACAAATATTGTTACCAAAAAAAAATTATCCCCTGTGCTCTGCATATCATCTTTTTTCATAAATTAATAAATTAAGTGATCTATACATGTTGGTCTATTTCTAGACTATTCTATTAGCCTATACGTCTAATCTTGGGCCAAAATATCACACTGTCTTAGTTACACTGGCTTTACAATAAGGCAAGTTACACGGTAGTGTGAGCCTTCTTGCTCATTCTTCTTCAAGATTGTCTTGGCTATTCTTGGCCTTTTGTATTTCTATATACAGTTTAGACTTACTCTGCTTATCGATTTCCATTTTAAATAAACATGCTGGGATTACACTGAATCTATTAATCAATTTGAGGACAGTTACAGTTCTTTGAATTAAAAACTATTTTATCTCCAGTATAACGATGAGAAAACTGAGGTTTGGAGAGCTTAAGTAACTCGCCAAAGGTCACATGGGCAGGATTTAAACCCAATGCTGCACTTTTCTGTCTGGCTTCAGAGCCTTTACATTGAACCATTCCTTCCAAGTAGACTGAAGTATTTCTATTCTATCACCACATGGATATGAAGCCCCTGAGGACAGAAAGTATGTCATCCATGTTTGTATCTCCTTAGCTCCTAGACAGTGTCCAGGACTAAGAAACTGCTCTATAAATATTCATTAAGGGATTTGTTAAATGATGAATGAGTCAGGGAGTGAATCACTAGCTTCCGAGAACCTAATCACATGCTGACAGTCAAATGCATTTGTATTCGCCCTACAGATACAAACACCCAAAGTAAACAAAACTAACATTGATTAAAGCAAAATTTTGTTTTGTTACATTTTAACCCCTAAGAGCCTAAGTCGTACCACAGTAAATCAGATCGAATGTAGAATTTTGTCCCTGAAGACGACATCAAAGGACAAATTTTGGCTGGGAACAGTCATAGTCCCTGACGTTCACCTAACTGCTATTTGATTTCCTCTCGGCCTCTATCCAGCTTGTTCTCATTTTGATCCAACTGTCTTGACTAAACTGGATTAACTACATTGCCATGTGCTCAGCACTGCTAGGTATAAGGGGAGTTTGCTGGATTTGGGCTGCTCTGCATCTACTTCTTCTCCGTAACAGCACCCTACTTTCCTTTATTGGAATCATCTCTTCTGCATCAAGCATAGTCTGGTGGGTCCTACCTACTCCTAGCCACGAGGTAGGCAGATGACCCAAGGCTGACCAATCTGATGTTCCTTCCCTGGGACTGGAATCTTGAGCAGGGAGCAAATAAACAGGGATTGGCTGCAGCACCATCCCCCTGGCCAGCACGGACCTGGTGCCTCCTCCAAGGGCATCACTGTTGAGGTTTCCTAACCATGATCCCCAGGCTCCCGTGCATTCTCAGAGACCCCAGTAGCCTTCTAATAAATGTATTTTCTGCTTAAATAGTTTAGTTCGGGTTGAAACCAAAAGTTTTTAACTGAAACATAATCTCATACCAGAAGTGGGATTTTGTAAGGCTAAGCAGAGACGTTTTGGTGAAGGGAGAGAACTGATATGAGAATTTAGTAATTCTTTGTTATGTTATAGTAAACAGCTGGTTAATCTATTGCCTGTTACACCTTGAGATTCAGGCTTTAACATTAAAAGGTATTGTAAGAGAATCTCACATCTTAGAGTGTGCCGATACTTTCTTCAGCGAGGTCTTCTAAGAAGGAGACAAACTGAACCCAGTCTATGCAACAGTGAGAGGGAAGAAAGTACAGATTTGCTAAGAGTTGTCTTTTTGCCAATGGCCTGCAGTTACAGTTGTCTGGGAATACAGTAAACTCTCAATTCTCTACCCTCAAGTTAAAGTTAGCAGAAGAAAGGTGGGAACATAGGAACCCAACAGGAAATAAGAGCAAGGCCTGGAAGAGACCCCTCCCAAGCACCCCCTGTTATGCCTTGAACAAAGAAGTCAACAGTCCCCTTGGGAAGATGCAGCAGGATGCAGTCTGCGAGCAGCACAGAAGAGTAGTTAGAGCAGGACTATAGAGCCAGGCTGCCTGGGTTTGAATCCCTGCTCTGCACTTAAGAGCAAGATCTTTACTGCTCCATGACTAATTTTTGCAAAAGGAGAATGATAATGGTTCCTGTCTTATAGGGTTGCTGTGAGGATGAAACAAGTTAATACACACAAAACCTTTAAAACAGTGCCTGCCCCACAGTAAGTAATCCATAAATGTTACTCCTAATATTTTTGTTGTCATTGTGAGGAAGGGGTAGTTTTGTGAGTCATCCCCACCTAACCTGTCATTGTAGATTATTCTCAGGTAGAGGACAAGATAGAAATATTAAAGTGAGGGCAAAAGGGATGACCAGAGCACCTGGGCCTATTGCTAGGAGATAACTATTCTTAGGCAGGTTCTAGTTTCAAAGACCATGATCCAGTAAGATCTCTGACCCTTATTACTATTCATAGTGTTAGCCAGAAGCAAATTAACCGGAATCTCATTAACATTTTTTAAAATTTAATTTATTTGGGTAACATTGGTTAATAACGATATATTAGTTTAAGGTGTACAACTTTATAATACGACATCTGTGTATTCCACTCACCAGAGTGCTCACCACTCAAAGTCTAGTCTCCTCCCATCACCATATATTTGACTCTCTTTATCCTTTTCATCTTCTACCCACCCTTTCTTCTCTGATAATCACCATACTGTTGTCTGTGTCTATGAGTTTGTTTGGTGTGTTTGTGTATTGCTTTTGTTTTATATCCCACATATGAGTGAGATCACATGGTTCTTGTTCTTTTCTGTCAGACTTATTTCACTTAGTTTGATATTATCAAGATCCATCCATGTTGCCACGACCCATTAATTTTTTTAGGGCATCATTTTGCCAAAGAAACCTCAAATCTGGCCCACAGTGGTCTGTGATCATGATATCCAGACTCCCAAACTCATATCAGCAGGTAGAGAGCTGCTAAAACAGCACCACCCCCAGAAGGACCATCCTCTTCAATGTACATGTCGTATGGCCCATGAAGGACAATCCACAGGAGAGATTTTTTTTTTTCTGAAGAGACAAGCAGGGGCCACAGAGGGCAAAGGGCAAAGGGCGGCTTCCAGAGGGCAAACCTAGGGAAGATACATGCTTGCTGCCTGTGCAGGACGTTCATGTGATTCCTGGTAAAATATGACATGGGCTGTGGACTGGTGACCACTGACAGTTGTTTCCTTTTCTTTCCTTTTCCAAATGAGAGTTTTCACCGCAATTACCCTGTTTTCTCTCCGTTCCTGTTTTCTGAGTACATCAGAGGTGATTCCATGTACCACTTAGCCTTTACACCACACAAGATCATAAGAGCTCCACATATGATGATTGCACATCACCCAGACAACCAGAATGAATGAAACTGTGGCTCATCGCTTTTGGGAAAAGAGGTTTTTTATATTTATGTAGAGAGTGGGAACTTTTGAAGGTATATTTAAGGGAATATAGGTGAATATAGGTGGGTATTGAATAGTTAAAAGGGGTGGACTGTACTGGATCGATGTTGTTTTTGCAACTCAGCATCCACTCACTTTTCTTCTGATAAAAATAACTCGTCCAAATGTGATTTGTTTGGCATTGTGAAAATTCCTCCAAATCCGGGTATGGGCCTTGATTTCTTTTTGGCCAATCGGCATATCTCATCCCCTGGCTATGTAAAGAAAGCCAATGCAATTTGATACGTATGTTAAGTCTGGAAAAAGAAGAGTTCTTCACTCCTCTCTCTCCATCTCTCTTCCACAGAAGTTACTGGAAAGCAGACGGCGCCCCCCCTTCCTCTGCATGGTGTCTGTTAAGATACGAGACTTGTAGACACTGTGGGAGATGAGGAGGAGCTGGCCCTTGGTGACATTGTTTAATTCTAGCCCTCATCTCAATCAGCATAAGAAGTTCCAACAGGTACATTAGCAGGATCGGTGCTTTTATCTTTTAATAAGAAATCCGTTATTTATCAAGAGCTTTGTGGTTTACATAGCATTTGCCTGGACAGATCTCCTGATCTTGTCGCCTCCCCTGTAGGGCCGGCCAAACTTGCATTATTATCCTCCATTTATTAGATGAAGAAACTGGGTTGGAGAGATTCTGTTTTTCTCAGACACCCAGCCCGTAATTAGAGGAGCTGGAGCTTGAACCCAGGTGTGCCTCCAGGAAAAAATCTCATATTGCAGCAGGAGTTCCACAGCAGCCATCACAAAACATAGCAAGTAAAAGCAGACAGACATGCACCCAACCCACCTGCTTTCCTCTTAGCCTCAAATTCTCAACAGCAGTGCCTGGATTTCAAATCCTGAGCACCAGCACAGTTGCTTCTGCGGGAGGAGAAGTGACTTCGTTTGAGATATTTCTGGTGCAGTCAAGCGGGAGGTCATTTTTTTTGTGTGTGGTTTCATTGATTTTATGATGAGGGAGTCTGTGATCTTAGTTGGAAATATTTATACTTTAAAGAGAGAAACCCAGGGGACTCAGTCGTGTCTGTAGGCCACTCACTCCCAGGGACCTTCTTAATTTAGCGATTCCTCCCTTCCATCCCCCCTCCTGTCAGTCTTCCTTTATACAGGGCGGGGCTGAGTGGGTGATGAATTTATGAGACTGGAGCTCCAGAGCCCATGTGGAGGAGTAAATTACAAGTGACTATACTTCCTGGATGGGCCAGCCTTCTTAGCCCTGGCGACACTTCAAAGCTTCCAGAAAATTCCCCAAGAAGAACAGCCAGTCTCCGCGGGGCTCTGTGTAGCCCTCTGATGGCTCTGTTAGACAACTGTCCGAGTATTCTCCAATGTCTGTGGGCTTTTGTTCACTTGTTTGCACATCCCTCTTTGGCAGTTAGCCATGCTCTTTGGCAGAAAGAGACACTGAAGCACAGGGAGGCCAAGGCTGTGAACCCAGCAGGCTCGGGAGCTGAACTCCAGCTGTCGGTCTGGAATTCCATCTACCTGCCCTACATACCTGAAGGGCCAGGATTGTGCTTATCTACCTTTGAATCCCCATTTCTAGCACAAATTATGGCAATAGCTGGAGCTTAATACCTTTTTGTGGAAAGAATGGACAACTTTGCTGTCCTGTTCTTTATGCCAAATTTGATTAAAGCCCAATTCGAATCCTATAGGCCACAGAGAACAAAGAAGGTTTGACATTCATAGATGTTGGATAGTGTCCAAACTGATTCCTTAGTAATTTCTAGGCGCCAAAATAAAAACATGTTACTAAAATTGCTGTACAATTTATGAAGCCTTTTTACTTATATCTTGTCATTATCCCTGTAACAACTCATCCCTGTAACAGCTGGCATAGCTGTGCCCATCTCAGAGATGAGGAAACAAATACAGAGAGGTTGGGTAATTCACCACAGTCACACAGCTGATACGTGACAAAGCCAGGACGCAAACCCCTGTCTTTCCATTCTGAGTTCAGTGTTCTTTCCACTGTATCGTACCAAGGGCTATGTTTTTGTTCCTGCCTTCTGTGGGGCCCCAGAAGGGCTACTGGAGATAGAGGAAGGTGAAATCAAGGTTAGGAAATCCCTGATTTTGCCTGGGGCAATGGAGAAGAAAGATGAAGGTTTTCTCCATGGTTCACTCATTTCCTGAGCACCTAGTACATGCCAGTCTCCATGATTGACACGTACCTGCTTCCAGGGGAAGATTTACAGGGAAGCTGAAGCTTTGGGCCCCTCCTTTATGCAGACTCCGGCTCTGGGTCATGAGTGCCTTCAATTAACTACACAGAAACACTTGAAATATCCTGAGTTCATATATAAGAGAAACCTGATAGAGGTTTTCCAAATTTGACAACAACCCTAAAAAAGTACCTGATATTATAAATGAGTTGTGAAGCTGAATAATAAGCTCTCAATAATAAAAAACAAATTTTCATCAAGCATACTAAGGAAGACAGAATTATCTTTCTCTTTTGACTATGGAAAATATTACAAAATCGTTGTCATGTTGAGGAGTGATCAAAAAGTATGCAGTCAAAACATAGCAAAGTAAGTATTTTAAAGAGATATGTTTAGGTAGTTAATTTTTTTAATTGTCATTTTCTTCTTGATTTTGTGATATTTATGTTATTTGTCAGCTTTTAAAATGTGTTGTTTTTGCCATTTCTAATTCTAAATCAATGTTCATTTTGTAGTTAACTTATAATTGTAATTTCCATTCTTTTTTCTTAAAGAGGGCCCTGTCAAAACGTAAAAGTGTCAGGCCCCATACAATTTGGGTCTGTCCCTGCATGGGTAATCTCATTTAAATGTTATAATAACTCTATAAGAATTACTATTGTTATCTTCATGTTACTGATGAAGAAAGTAAGGTTTAGAGATGATCCTTTTGCCCCAGATCCTGCAAACTAGAAAGGAGTAAAACCTGGTTTCAAACTATAATTTGACTCAAAGCCCATGTTTTTCTCACCATGTTACTACCGGAACTGCCCTTTGTGAAAATTCATCCATGGTCCAACCACTTAATGTTTTGGGAAACTGCAGTTTAAAAATCCGTTCACAAATCCTTCGATGCTCTTCTCTCCCCATCTCCTCTCCCCTTGAGTACAGGTTGGAGTTAGTGACTTTCTTCTCACAAATGAATGTGGAGGAAATGGTGATGTATGATTGGGTCTTAAAAGGCACCATGGCTTCCCTCTGACTTTCTCCCTCGTGGATCCCTCATTTCAGGAGTTGACTCTCACGAAGACATTCAACCAGTCCTATGGAGAGATCCTCATGGCGAGGAACTGAAGCCTTGTGCAACAGCCATGTGACGAGCCATCTTGAAAGCAGACTTTCTGGCCCCAGTCAAGCCTTCAGATAACTGCAGCCTGGCCAACATCTTGACTGCAATATCTTGAGAGACTCTGATTCATGGAAGAAGCAGTGTGGCTTCAGGAATTAAGCCTCAACTCTAAATGTCCTTAATACTCATAGGCCCTTCCTTTCACCCACAAGGTGCAGAAACAAGCTGTGCTACATGCTCTGGAACCAGAAACTCGATCTGCATGCCATTGGCCAATTCTGTGAGGTCTGAGGACACCACGAAAACAACCAAAGATACTTGGTCTGAGGAAAAGGGATGCACGCAGAGGCTTCAGGAGGCCACTCCATGTATTCTGAGGGGAACCCTCATGCCTGTGCTGCTCTTTTGTATGGGGACAAACCACAGGGCTCTGCACAAGCAGATAGAATTGACAGTGACTCAGAGACAGGGAACTGCTCTATGCAGCAACTGGGATTTGTTGGGGGCTCCAGAGCCTGACCTAAAGTGAGGGACTTTATGGGAAAGATGCCGAGACAAGGCTTTGCAAGCTCGTCTGGTGGCCCTATTTGAAACAGTCTTCTCTCTGCCCTCAAATCAGCTGTTTCCAGGCAGGGTGCGTCTCCCTCTGCAGGATCTTCAGGGCCAGGCTTGCCAACACCAAGCAGAATACAAAGTGCCCCGAGAGAGATCAGATTTCTTTTTCCCACTTAGGAAGTGAGCTCTTCTGATTTCAAAAGAATACATTTCCTTGCCCATTAAAAAAAAAATCTCCAAATGCTGCTTCAGGCTGACAAATCCAGCTGAATCATTATTGACATTTAGTGTTTGTCCAGGACATTCAGGTCATTTTTGTCTGGGATTTAGAGTTTTCCCAGGGTGAGGGCCTTTCAGTGCTAAAATGGGGACAATCCTAGGCAAGTAGGACAGTTGGTCACCTATTTGGCATTTAATAAGTGGGAAGCCACGTAAATCCAGTATTTTTTAAATAAAAAGTTAATGATATTACTTATCCCTCACCCTCAGGAAAGCATATTTTAGCAAGAAATAAAACTCTTTGTACTGGATGTCTTCAGGAAAGCCCAGAGCTCTTTTGGGAGGAGGAAGTGGAAAGAGGGAAGGACATAGTTCTGCTTTCTAGACTTGTCGTCTTTACCTTAAATATGAGTTCTTATCAGTAGCCCTTGCAAATGATAACTCACCTGGAGGACTGTGCTCTTCTAGAAAGACAAGGTAAGAGGTAAGTTGTTCTGTGACTAAACACGTTGATAAAGGAGAAAGCTGCTTAATTTAAAATGCAAGCAATGATCTCCAAAGGACACCTAATTCTCACAGGTTTGCACTCTTCTTGAATATGAATATCAGCCTACAAAATCCATTTTGCAAGAAAAGTAACTTTTTTTTTTTAAGTGCCTAACTTAATTTCTGTTAGGAGTCTCCATTGTATTGTGGTGGTAGGAACTTGATCTTAGCCAGTTCTGGAGTCCTTATCTTTTCTTCAAGCTCATATCTAAGTTCAAGGAGGGGGACGCTTAATATAGTGCTAAGGTCTGGGCAGGGATGGGACAGTAGCATCTGCTAACACTAAGCAAATACTTATTGAGCGCTTGTGCTGTGCCAGACACTAAGTGTTTTATATGCATCCTCTCTTTTTATCTCAGATTAGTACCAATCTGCACAATTTTTGTCCCCAATTTACACAAAAGGCATGGAGAAGGGAAGAGACTTACCTTAGGATTACATACTAGTAAGAGGCAGAGCGAAGGTTGAAACCCACTGGCCTGAGTCTAGAGGTGACACACCTAAAGCCATGCATTTAACAAACATTGTTTGATCCATTGCCTATTACCTGACTGAGGCTCACAGGATGGAGAGCAGTGAACAAAGCAGAGAGAGACCCCAGCCCTCGAGTTCCCATCCTGGCCTCCATATGCCTCTGCCTCTTTGCAGCAGCCAGGAGACATCTACTCCCGCGCTGGCCCTGGGGCATCATTTCCCCCAGGCGGCATCTTTCCTTGTTCCCATTCTAGAGGACTCTTCAGGCCCAGCAACTAACTCACTCTCTCTCTCTCTCTCTCTCTCTCTCTCTCTCTCTCTCTCTTTCTCTCTTCTCTCTCTCTCTCTCTCTCTCTCTCTCTCTCTCTCTCTATTTCTAGCTACTCTCTTTTGACTGCCACACTTCTAAGACGACGGAAATTTATTGTTGTGTGCACCATGCTGGTCAGAGAGAAACTTTGCAGGACTAAGATCCCTTTTACTTCCAACTGCCCTCAAACCAGGGCACATTTGCTCACATGTCAGTGCTCAGGGAACAACCTGCAGGACCACGTCGGGCACACATACCAGCCATTCCTGCTCTGCGATCTGGTCCCCAGGACTCGCTGGACATCCAGCTCGAATGGGGAGCAGGATCTAGTGTTCCATTTCTTAGGGGATCTCTGCATGCCTCTTTCCCTCCTCACTCTCCTGGTCCCTGGGGGCAGGAAAACTGGCTCTAATTCAACAGGTTTGTTTATGTCCTGAGTTACTTCACAACCACTTGTTTTGAGTTTCAAAACTAAAGCTTTCTCCGCTCTTTGCAAAAAATCCCTCCCCTCCAACCGGGTGTGTGTGGCTGATCCTAAATGTCAGAAGGGTCAAGCAAGGAATAACAGAAATATCAAGGGAACAAAACCACCAGTTAACATTGCATTATAATACCTCGCTTTCAACATCGCCATTATTATTTCTACATCCCAGGCCCTGTGAATAAACACTTTTCATGCATTATTAACATTCACAATACCTCTTTGACATACGTACATACACACGTAGGAATAATAATAGCACCCACCTCATAGATGGTTGGGAAGATTAAAATGAATTAAAAGGCTTCAAATGCAAATGCTTAGAACAATTTCTGGCAAAGAACGAGTGCCATGTGAAATATTAGCCATTATTTTTATTGCAATAATTTCATATTTGTCTTTTTCTTTACACACATTATAGGGTAAAGACAATGTTTTAAAAGCTTATTTCTGTATCTTTAGCACATGCCAGGGTCTGGCACATAGTAGCTATTTGGTATATGTTGAATTTTAATTGAATGAACAAACGGTTGTGTTTTGTTCTGTCTCTTAATAAAAATTCAGATTTGATGCAGTGAAGTCACTTGACTTCTTCTCACCCTCCCCCATCCCCTGCAGAAAGTTATATTCTTTGGAATGTCAGAGCTGGAAAAGACCTGGGGGATCATCTGGTCTAACCTCAGTTTACCTGGGGAGGGGGGTGTTAGTAGCAAAGGAAGGGTTTATAATCCAGCACACGGGGGAGTTTAATCACTTCTTTTGTATGTATGGCTGTTCTGAGAACTAGAGCTCAGCACTTCCTTGTACTCATCACTCACTGACAACATTTCACAAACACTCTGTGCTCTGGAGAGGGAAGAGTACAGGCTACGATGATAATAGATCAGAGTTCAAATCCCGGGTCCACCACTTGGCAACTGTGTGCTCATGGATAAATTAAACCTCACTTTCTTTGTTTATAAAATGAGGACAATAAGACAGAGTCTGCAGGAGTTTTGTGAAGATTAGATGAATGAATGTGTTAATGTTTCTAGCATGTAGTAGAAATGCTTGTTTCCTCCCCACCTCCCCAACCCCTGCTCTGGTAGCAAACCAAAGAAATAGAAGACAGGACCCTTATTCTCCAGGAGATTATAATCAGAGACATAACCCTATATGTTTCCAAGGATGAAGAAGCTTGAACAGAGATGAGCCAAAGTAAATGTCGATGGAGAGAAGGTCAAATAGGAGTGTTTTATGAAAGAGGCAATCCCAGTTTCGAAGGAGAGAAAAAAAGATTGCCAGAGTGGAGCCCAAAGTTTTTCCAGTGAGACCACCCATATAAAGCAGCCCTCCCTCCCTCTTTACCCCTTTACCTAGCTTTGTTTATTCATGGCACTCACACCGCTGATATGCCAGTTTGTCTTTCCATAATTGTCTGTACGTTCCATGACAGCAGAGACTTCATCTGTTTATGTTCGACGTTACAGTGTCCTGTTCCTAGAACAATGTCTAGCACACAATAGTTGTTCAAAAAATATTTGTCGAATGAATAGGAGTGACAAGTTACAAAGGTAGGAACTGAGTTAACTTGGGAAGAAAAGAATGACCAGACTAGGAAGAGAATCTATGTTTAAAATATTGAGAAATACAGTGGATGGTACGAAGGTACTGAAGACTGACATTTCCAATGGCAGAAAGACGGCCTCTGCTGTGGAGCCGGTGGAGCAGCTTCCCTCTCTAGAAGACCCACATTCCTGGCCTTTGCCCAGCTGCTTCCACTCTCATACCAGCTGGCGAACCTAGAGAGATAACCTCCACCCACTCAAGACTTCGGGTGCCTTAGGTCAGCCCTTTACACAGGGATCGTCTGTAGTCACAACTAATTTTCAATTGCATGTACCTTTGTTGAGTGTTGGTCCAGTGAGAGCAAAGTGCTAGAAAGACCAGACACCCACAAAGAACATGGTTGAGTCATCAAGCATCTTGTTTGTGTTGGAGGGTGAAGTAAACTCTAGGAGCCTTCACCCATAAAACTGTCTGCAGTATTGAAAATATGCTTCATAAAAACTCCCTGGTGACCAGGAATGTACCCTTCTAACGTGGGATGTGACTGAAAACATTTTGAAAACCTGAATTACCACTGGTTGCCTCGTTTCACTGGTGTACAGTAGGGGGAGCCATTGGTACAAATTATATCAGTTATACATTGACTCCATTACCCTGATTACAGTCTCAGCTGTGTTTACAGTTTTGCTCAGACACTTGGCCCTGGTTCTTAGCTGCATAGTTAACAGGTGTGCCAGGAGGAAAACGTGGCTTACTCAGTTTGAAGGATAACATTTTCCTGGTTGGCATCCTATTGACTGTAACTAGTTCCAATTTTACAAAATCTTTTTCACCTTTTTCAGTTTTCACTATGTAAGACTGGCTTTTCTCTTAAAGAAGTTATTTGTTCTAAATCCCAAGGATCAGTGTTTGATGTTCTGAAAATCCCTGCGTTAGAAGAATGTTGAACTGACCAAAATGGGGAACCCGAGTTTCAGTCACTGGCTTAAAGAAAATCTAGACGATATTTCTGGGTTAAGCCCAATCCTCCCAAGAGATGAACTTATTAGGGCTACAAGAGTTGCCGTTTGGAAAACTGCTCTTGGGTTCTGCAAGCGATGCACCCTGGAAATCTCCCAAAGAGGGTGCATGAGAACTCCAGGATGCCAGATACTGTAGCGATAGGCAGGAGATTTGCATTTCTGAAAGCTCGGAGCTTTGAGAATAAGGGATGAATAATGGTTGGCCCCCCTTACCTCCAACCCTTCATCCTCTCCTAAGCAACAAACCCCCAAGGCTGGCTCAGTTTCACCAGATCCTGCTTGGACCGCCTTAGTCACCACATGGGTCAGGAAAGTACCAAGACTGTTGGGGACATGCAGATACTTTGATCTTTCCTAGGGTCTTGAGCCTTCTCTGTCTTCGACAAGCTTGCTTCTAGTTCTTCTAGCAAAGGAGGGCAGTGAATTCCCAAGAAGTTCTGTTGTGCCTCATGGCTTAAGGACTTTGAGACGGGGCATCTAGGCCAACTTGGTGTCTTAGGACCAAGCAAAGGGAGTAGCCAGGCAGTCTCTCTGGGCCCGTCAACTCCCTCACCCTCCCTCCACACGACTCCAGTGGATTGAGGTGCCAGAGAGAGGCTGGGAAACAAAGGTGGCTTTCACCCAGAGCCGGCTGAGAGGGGACGATGGTGGCGGGCTCTGCAGCCCTGAAGCGGGGAGCTGTCCTGTGACTCTGAGCTCAAAAATGTGTGAAATTTCTTTTTGCTGGGTATTCTACATCAAGCGGAACCTGTTCTCAGAGAAACATTCCATTTCACAGACCCTAATGGCTTTCCTCTGTGCTGATGCATTAATGAGACTCCGGCTCATTCTAATCAGAAGGAAGCCATGCAGATAATTGCCTGAATTTTTAATTCAGGGTTATGATAGGGGAATCAAAGTCACACTGCAGTTGCTGAGGCTGCCTCTAGTTCCAGGCCATTGACTTTTGCAATTTTCTTTGATTTCCCCCCTCTGTCTCTTTCTCCCCACCCCCACTTCTCTGTCTCTCTCTGAGACTTAGTGGAGACTGACAGTTTCGGGTTGGAGGCGGAGTAGAGGAATAGGGGCAGCCCTTGGGATCTTCTGCAGTCTTTCTTTCTCCTCCTTCTCTTTTGAAACCTCCCCCCACCCACCCACCAATGAAACAGTGGATGCTGCCTGCACCTGTCACCCCAGGGCTGGTTCTGGGAGAGTGCCCTGCAACTGGCCTCCTGTCTCCGTCTCCGTGCCCATAAGCAAAGACAGGAAATTTGCCTCAGGAGAGGATCTCCCTTAGCAATTTACTTCTCATTTCATCTCAGTTCTTTGGGGCAGCGGAGAGAAATGGAAAGGGGAAGGGGAAAGAAGTCAGGTGACCAGAGCAGCTCGGTGTCTTCTAGTCCCCTGCAAGGGCGATTCGCTCTAGATTAGTCCTGGGACCAAGGACTAGTGAGAAGCTGCAGGAATCCAGGCCGTGATCTTTCCTGAAGAAAGAACTTCTCTCCCAGCATAACAATCACTGAGTGCTAGAATGTTAAAGAACATACAGAACTCGGAGAACTTGCAGGTGGCGGAGAAAGGTGAATGCACACTGGTTGTATTGTATGCCACCAGCCAACAAATGAACCAGAACTCAGAGGCTGGTACAGAAGGAAGCTCTCTGACGTTGCCCAGATTTCCCAGAGTATCCAGAACCTTGGAGTGATAGAGGATCTGCTCTAGTGAGAGTCTGCCTTTCTGGCTCAGCTCCAACCAGGCAAGCTGGCTTTTCCAGGGGAGCAACTGTTCCTGCAAGGGAAATTTCTTCTCCCAGCATCCTCCAGTGCTATAGCAACACTATAGGCAAATGTTTGCACTTTAAAGCAGAGTGATTTTTTTCCAGACTGGACTGCTGAATCGCTGGGCAACAGTCACGTGGCCTCTAAGAGCAGAATTGATTTCTATATCTCTGGTTCTATATAGGTTCAGGATTCTTAATTTCGAGAGAGGGAGAGAAGATATTTGCGCCGTTACTGAGCATCTTCTAGGTACCAAGGACCTTATGCCATCATTTCAGTGCCTTGTGAAGTGCCTTGTGAAGAAGAGATGACCACCTCCACTTTACAGATTAGGAAAATCAAGTTCACCAGAAAAAATCAGAAATTGTGCCGCCACCTGCACCTCACCTTCCAATGGACGTTTTCTTCTGTGGAATCCAGAAGTTCCCTTAAAGTTGCATGCTCAGGGCTTGGAAATGCTACTGCTAATGCAGGCTTTCCAACTACGGGCTGCAGCGTTCAGAAATGATAAAGAGCAGTTGCTTTTATTGTGCTGGTGGAATTTGCCCTCCACGGGGCTTTTGCTTCCTCAATAAAATGTTGCCTTCTGCTTGAATACCAAGCGCCCCTCTTCCAAGAATGCCAAAACAGCCTTAAATGTGCTCTGCAGTCCTCCAAACGGTAAGGGATAAAAAGGAGAAGACTGAACTTCTTAAGAACATACCATCTCTTTTAGACCGGTGGATCTCATCTCGGCTATATGTTTTAAGATACCACAGAGTATCTCAAGAGATGTTTGTGAACCTCTGTTGAATTTTTTATGCAAAATCACTCTCCATTTCTTTTAATTAAAAAGAAAAATGCATATGCTTTTGAACACTTTTAGGCAGAGTTAGGGTCTTATTTATTCGACCAGTCAGCAAATATTTAATGAGAACCCACTATGGCACAGCCTGGCACTGAGGATGCTGAGATAAAAGACTGAGTCCTGTGCTCCAGGAGGTCACTGTAGCAGGGGAGGTGGATGAGTAAAGACAATGCAGGATAAGGGCTGTGACAGAGGGAAGTATACTACACTAAGAACACTGAAAGAGAACCCTGAAATCAAGCTAACAAGACGATGGGTGAACTCCAACAAAATTGAAAGGAACAGCAAGAGCCCATATTCCTGAGCCCAGATCCACTCAGGGACGGAAGACCCCATTCTAAACTTTGGTTCCTTCTCATCTCAAGAGCCATCTTTCTCTTAGCTCCCTAGAGACCCAGACTGTTCCCCAGATCCTGTGCTTTTCAGCTCCAGCCCTGTGAACCTGGAATTAATAATTAAACTGGGCATCAGTGCCATGGCTTCCTTGGGGTGAGCTGGGCTGCTCAACCCTGGAAACTGCCAAGTTCCTGGCTCTGCTCCAGCCCAGGACAAGCCAGAGACAGATCCAGCCCCCACACCCAGATGCAGCTCATTTTCAAAGTCGGCTGGAGTCTCAACCACATGCAGTCACCGAACCTCCCGCTGCAAACCTAAGGCACTGTGGTACAGTAGAAAGGGGGATGTAAAAGAAGATGGGAGTCGGGTACAAATCCTGGTTCTGTTACTAATTAGCTGGATGACTTTGGGACAGTCTCCTCACCTTTTCTGGGTCTCAAGTTCCTCACCCATAACGAAAGAAGGTTGGGCCAGAACGTGCCATGTTTTCTCACACTTCGTACCTTTGCACACGCTATTATGTTTGCCTAGTATATGCTTTCTATCCCCTTTGCCTTCTCACTCATCCTTCTGGATGCAGCTGAAGGATCACCACCTTCAGAAAAAGCTTTCCTAACCCTCTCCCCACAAACTGAGTTAGGCGCCCCTCCTTTTAGCCCCATAGCACTCTCTGTCTCCTGTTACAATACTTAGCCTATAATTATTATTGCCTTTTACCCCAATCCTCCTCTCCACCATGAGCTTCTTGAAGACAGAAGTGTAGTTCATCCATTTTTGTATCCCCAGTGCATAGCACAGTGTCTGACATCAAGTGCGTGTTCGGAAATTTTAAGTTTCATCCAATTAGAATCAGTGTGATTACTGATGTTTGTGAACTTGTTTTCTTTTTATCCTTACTTCTCTTTTTTTGCATTTTACCAAATTGACTGTATTTTCTCTATTTTCTTTTGTTTGGTTTAGAAGATTATATTTTGTTTCCATTCTTTTAGTGGGAACCCTTAAAATTTTAACATAAATTCTTGTCTTAATGACTATAAAATTAATCGTTATTTCTACCTTTTCCCTTGAAGTATAAGAACCTTAGAACACTTCAAATGTGTCTTTCCCAAATTCTTATTGTGTCTTAGTATTTCAATTTCATTTTATTTTTAAACTCAGCAAAATCGCTCTTTTTAAAAATTTTATAGTCAATGATTATTAATGATTACACACACACACATACACACTTTATTTTATTTTGGCTGATAGTGCTTCTTGCAACACCATTGCTATCTGGGCTAATTCTCTTTTTGAAGTGCATCCTTTTGTCGTCTTTTCAATGAGGGTTTGTGACAGATAGAGTCTCCGCCTTTTCCTGATGATATCATTATTTTGCAGACATTAGTATAAATTTCTATATTGATGGTTATTCTTCTTTTGCAGTTTGGAGATTATTTCCACCATGTTCTGGCACCTTTGGTTGTTGATTGAGAGCACTTTAAAGCCAGTAAACATGTCTCAGTTTAACTGACATTCATGTATAGGAAATGTGTTTTTATTTATCTCTGGTAGCTTGTAATGTTTTTGGTTTTTGTGTTTTATTTTGTTTTGATCTGTATAATTTTTGCAGCTTCATTACGCTGATGTGTCTAAGTGCATAGTTGTTTTTATTTATCCTTCATGGGACTCAGTATACTCCTTTAACCCGAGTACTCATATCTTTTTTCAATTTTGGAAGTCGGGATCTCTTTAAATATTGCCATTTCTACATTTTCCCTAGGCTGTCTTGTAGAATCCCTATGAAAAATATGATGAACCTTCCCATTCTGTATTTTATGTCTCCTAAACTCCTTCCAAAATGTGTATCTCTTTACTTATGCATGTTTCATTTTGCATGACTTCCCTAGATTCATATTTCATATCACTAATTCTCTCTTCACTTGTAGATATTCTATCACCTAGCCAATCTATTAAGTTTTAGGTTTCAATGATTATATTTTTTATTTTTTAAAATTCTACTTTTTTACATTTGCTTATTCTGTTTAGTATCCCATTTTTGACCCTTTACATATTTAAAGATTTGAGGCACATATATTTTATAATCTCTTTCGCAATGTTCTATTATCTGCAGTTTTGTGGGTACTAATACTCCTACTTATAGCCTCTGTTAACTCTCCTTCGTGGTGCTTCATTTTCTAGTGTAGTTTGTCACTTTTTATTGTGGCCTCGTCTTCAGCAGAGATGATCTTTTGTGCAGTTTCACACAGGCCTTTTAGGGCCCTAGGTTTTTACTGGTTTAAACTCGTTCTCATACTGTCCTACCTGGACATTATAAATTCAAACTCTATACCGACGCATATCACAGCCTTGTGTTTACCATTTCTCATGGGTGTCTATTCTTCCATCCATAGTTCTAGGTGGGTATTGAGAATTTTCTAGGCTGCTGAGCAGTTTTCCAATTCCCATTCATGTACAGCAGAATCCTTAGAATTCACTCTATTTCCTTACCTCTCCCTGTCCTCAGAGTTTCTCTTCTGCACATTCATTTAGTATTTAAACTTAACCTCCAGGTCCTAAAGCCTATCTCTGAATTTGAAACCCATGTCAGCATCATGGTGTCAGCACTTACTTTCTGCTATAATTTTGAACCCTTCTTTTTATTTTTCTTCCCAGCTCAACATTGTATTTTGAAACTATTTTTTCATTCTATTTAATCTACATTTTCTATGACTGTGTAAAGAAACAAGCCCATGTCAGTCTATCTCATTAACCAGAAATCTTCAGAAATTTCTTTATGCTGAATGAATGAATATCCAAAGTTCTTTCAGGTTATAAAGTCTATAATTTGAAATGTACTCAAAGGAGAAGCTTAATATCACAAATAGAAATCTAAGAACCCTGTTCATCTTTCCATATCTCTTTTTCTGTGGAAATAGACACAAGACCCAGTGACTCCAGTGGACACATGCTTTAGTACATAAAGTAAGGTTCTCTCCCAGTTACATCTGGTGACAATAGACAGAAAATATGCCTAGCTCTTTTGTTCTTCAAAATAAAAGCGATTCTATTGACCTAACTTGTGGTATATTAGAATACCTAAAGAATTGTTTTAAAGAGCTTTGCATATAAAAGTATTGTAGTTTACCCCCCAAATGCTAACAGTCAAATGTCACTACAAATAAGCCCAGGGCTTATCGGAGAGAAATTGAAACATAGTCCTCAAAAATTTTTTATTCATGCCCAAGCAACTGAAGGAACTACTTTCTAGAAAATGCCTTTCTCAAATGAAGACAGGATAATAAATTTCTACATTGTGGGATTTTGTTCATAGCCTTGAAACTGCTCAAGACAGGGCTATGTTTCTCTGTCCCCAGGATATACATGTTTTGCCCATGAAAATCAATTCAGTCTGGTTCGGTCCTACAAATGTTTATTGAGCTTTTGCTGTGGACCCTGCACTGTGCCACACCCTGAGGACACAGAGATAAACAGGATGAGGCCCTGCCCGCCCCCTCCGCCACCCCACCACTACTAACAGTATGGATGATACAGAACATGTATGAGAAATAAGAAATTTCCTGTGATTATTTTTCATTTATTTTCATTTTTTTTAGTTTTATTTTTATTTATTTACCTACTGAGAATCTTTGACATTCCTCCTAAACAATTTTCCTTCTTCCCGCAGTGGCAGCACTGCAGCTCATGGTAGCTTGTAGAGAGTGGGGGTGTCTCAACTAGCGCCCCCACATGAAATTCATTTTTCCTTTGGAGCCATAGAAAGGCAGAATTTTACAGTAAGCTTGCAAGAGCCTCCTCTTTCTCTGAAGCTTCAGAGCCTCTTCTCTGCACTTCTCCCGGAGCACCTGCCACTTTTCACCCTGTATTTGTCTTATCTCCATCACTGGAATCTAAACCCATGGAGGGCAGGATTCATGCCTGATTCATCTTTTATAGTCCCTATAAAGGTCTGCCTAAAAATTACTTTTATAAGATTTGATCCAGTCCAAAGGCAGTTGAGGCCCAAAGCTGTTAAATGGCTTACTAATGATTGCACACTAAGAGACTGGCAAAGAGAGTGACAGCAAGACGAGGACCCATGTCTCTTGATTCTCCCTGACATTATATGCTCACCAAACATCTGTTCTCTAATTCAGGGCTTCTCAGACCTTAATGTACCACGGGTCACTCTGGGAACTTTTTAAATTGCAGATCCTGATTGAGGAGATCCAGGGTGGAGCTGGAGGTTCTGCATTTCTAACAAGCTCCCAGGTGACATCAGAGCTGCTGGTCCACTGACCACACTTTGACTAGCAAGGGTCCAACCGAAGCAGATACTGTGCTCTGTACACAGGCCATGGGGACTGGAGGTGATAAGTTGGAAAAGAGTAACATAGTTTAAGAAAAGAAGACCCAGACTCAACGCTAGAGCTCAGAGACTATAGGAAAATACTATGTGGTTATGCTGAAGATCTGTCTGTCTGTACATAGTATTCTAGGTGCGTGGGAAAAAGAAGAACCAATTATTTCCCTGGGTTAACCACAGAAAATGAACTTTAACATATTTCCTTGTAGGACAGTCACTTCACTCTCTAGTGACTAATACCAACAATATCTTTTTCTGAGTCTTTAAGCAAAACTAGAACAAGGCAGCCTCCGTCCTTTCACATACCCCAAAGGTCCCTGCAGCATTTGGGGCCATAACTAGACCAGGTCATTTAATCAGATTACAGCTTCCCTGGTTCCTCTGAGCCCACCTGCTTTTTGAAAACTGTCCTAGACAGGCTGTGAATGTTTGGATTCTTAGTACGGTGTTGGGAATAGGGGGAAAGAAGGGCTGGCCATCTGCCTATTAGTTTTCATACATATAGCTGTGCTCAAGAGTGAGAGATCTTTACTATACTACTCTGACTCCACAGACTTTTTTTTCTTTTTCTTTTTTTCTTTTCTTTCTTTTTTTTTTTTAAGAGGAGGGAAAAAATAGTGGTTCCAGTAATAATCTCATCTACATTTAATTACATTGCCCTGGGCATTTTTCTTTCACTGGCAATGAATGTGGCCTATAAATAGTGTCTGGGGCCCTCAGACTGCAGTCACTTCCTGCCAGAGAAACTGAGATGGAGTCCCCTGAGCCAGCCAGCACAGAGCTGCGTGGGTACCCAGAGTCTGCACTGTTCCCCGTTGGGATGGGCACGCCAAATCTGACACCTAGTTCTCCAAATGGCTCTTTGGATAGGCTGGGAAAGAGAACAAAAGATGAGGAAGGAAGTTCTTTGAAGGGGCCATCCAGATTTTGTTGCCAAGAAAGATGCAAAGGCCTCAACTCTCCAATTCTGTATATGTAATCCTTCCTTTCTTAAAGATTAACCAGGGGAAAGCAGCTACACGGGACAGAGCGCCACAAAGTCCACAGGCCCAAGCGCATGGTGGAGGCCGAGCAGAGCAGTACCAATCCTCAGTGTTAGCACGGTGGGGGCGGGGTGGGGGGCACTTACTTTCGAGATACGGACTCTTAACATTAGCACTGGTGGGGCCAGGGTGAGGGGCACTTTCGAGATACTATGGGTCTTCAGAGAGGGAGGGAGGGACCTGAGCAGTTGCCTAAATCAACCCCCTCATTTACAAATGTGGAAACCAAGACCTAGTGAGGGGAAGAGATGCCCAAGTCACCATGCAAATATCCCTAGGATATTTTAAATACATTTATTAAAATATAATAAATTCTTTTATTAAAATCTCCTTGGCATATTGTCATAGAGAACTTCAGAAATGATTTATGAAAGCTCAAATGTTGTGAAGCAAACTCGACCATCCTTAACTTTCTCTTAGATACTATTAGGACTTCCCAGGTTCTCTTGGGAGAAAAAAAGCACCAAATTCATGAAAAATGTATGTATTCATGTAAGTCAGAGGCGGGCAAACTACAGCCCGCTGTTGTGTATATCTCGTGAGTTGAGGGTGGTTTATACATTTCTGAATGGTTGAAATAAAAGAAAAAGAACATTTTATAACAAGTGAAAACTATGTGAAATCCAAATTTCAGTGTCCATAAATAAAATTTTGTTGGTATACAGCCACGAGCATTTGTTGACATGTTCGCCTGGGCTGCCTTTGCACTACAATAGCGGCGTCCAGTGGTCACACAGACTGTATGGTGCTCAAAGCCAGAAGTATGTACTGTCTTGCTCTTTACCAGCGAGCACTTGTAGACCCTTCCTGTAGAGGATACATATTTGCAATAGGATTTTGGAAGTGATCTCGGGCTTTGCCACCTAAAACTAAACACTTCTAAGGGGAGACATGTCACTCATGAAGAAAAATCTCTGGCAGCTTACAGAGGACTGTGTGCGGAGAGGGCAAACATTTATTCCCCTCGTAGAGCAGGTCAGAGCCATGTCTCTGTGAGCCGTCTCTCTCACTTCCGCACCTTCTCCACATCCAACAAGCTGCATTACCCCTGAATTCCCTCCATTAGAGCCTCTGGGTGGTCCCCTTCACATGTCCCTTTAAGATCACTGCAGTTCCTGTATAGGTATTGCAGATACACCTACAATCTGAGACCTTTTGTCTGTTATAGGGTATTAGGAACCAGAGATCAGACATGAAGGTATCCAAATCAGGGACTTGTGCTCTGATCTAAGACCTGTTATTAACCATGTCAGAAAAGTAGGAGGAATGAAGTTTATCCTTGAAGTCTCTAGAGTTTCCTCCTCGGGGATGCTGCTCCCAACTCCCTTGGGAAGACTTAGAGACAGCTACCTCTGAGCCCCTTTGGACTTTGAGCTGCACTTAGCGTTGGATTGCAATTAACATACTGCATTGTAAGTGCTTATTTGTATCTCTGTCTCCAGAAAGATAGGAACTTGATCTTTTCATCTCTGGATCCCCCAGGACCTAGGACCACACCTGGCACATAGTAGGTGTATTCGTTTGCTAGGGCTTCACAGACTGAGGGCTTAAGCAACAGAAACTTACTTTCTAATAATTTTGAAGGTTGGAAGTCTAAGATCAAGGTGTCGACACATTTAGTTTCTCCTGAGGCCTCTCCCTTTGGCTTATAGATGGCGGTCATCTCCCCGTGTCTTCACACAGAACCTCTTCTCTGTGTGTGTGTATCCCTGGTATCTCTTCCTTATCTTATAAGGACATTGGTCATATTAGATTAGGGCTCCACTCTTATGACTTCATCTAATCTTAATTACCTCTTTAAAGGCCCTATCTCCAAATACAATTGTATTGGGGGTTAAGGCTTCAGCATGTAAATTTTGGGAGGACACAGTTCAGTCCATAATACTAGGTGCCTAATAAATACTTTTTTTGGAAAGAAAGAAGGATGGATTCTGCACACTAAAATATTTACAAATGGTGGGGCATGATACAATATAAATATGATAATATCATGCAGTAGAATAAGCCACCCCTCCTTAACTTCCCCTCTCCTCCTGAAACACTCACGGAGCCACCAGACACCAATTTTGTTGAGTTTCATGCACTGAACAAGAGAAAAGAATCTTTGATATTCTGGTCTCCCATAGGTATTGACCTCAAAGAAGCAGACATACTCTCTAGTCCTATCCAGTCATCTTAGGTCTGTAGACCAATAAGAAATATGTTTTATATCATGACCTGGTAAGTATGTTTCACAAAACATTGACATTATAACACACTCTGGCATTACAATAAGAGTCTGCAACACATATTGGCATTTTCAATTGTATCCTTTAAAATTATTTTCTGTTCATGAAACAATAAATTGATATTATGGCCCATTAACGGGCCAGAACCCACTGTTTAAAAAACACTGCTATTTTCCTTATGAAGGAAAGCAGAGAAGGGCTCCTTCCCTTCTTTTCCTCGGTTATTATAACATTTCATATAACATTTAACATTTTACAGAAGAGTTCTACAGGCGTCTCATTTAATCTTACAACAATCCTGAGAGGTACATATTATAAATGAAGAAACTGAGGGTTAAAAATATTAATATGCCAAAGGTCATATTCATCCAGAATTCTACTGAAATTTGCACCCATGTTCTTTGACTTAAATTCAAAACTCTTTCATATATCATGCTAAGGAGATTCATTTTTATCCAAAGAGGTAAATTTTGCCCATTTTTCTCATTCACATATTTATTTTACTGTCCTAATTGGCCGTTCTTACCTTACTAGAATGTTTTAAACTTTTGGGTAATTTGACTTCTGGTTAGATGAAAGCAATTTAAAAAATTTTGCAAAGCCTGAATAAAATTTTTTACCATAAAAAATAGAAATAAATTATATAAAATTTGGTAAAGTATAGAAAAGCTGAAAAAATAAAATCATCTAAAATCTGAATGCATTATAAGTACTTTGGATATATCTCTTAATTTTTTTTCTATACACAATCATGTTTTCATTACTTAAATGACATCAGACTTGATTTTATCACTGAACATTATCCCAGAAGTCTTTTTCCATGTTGTTTCAAACTCTTATATTTTTTAATGACCACAAAAACACTTCATGATGTGAATGTGCTGGAATTTGCTTAACTATTCCCCACTGTTAGACACTTGTGTTGTTTCCAATTATCATCTATAAATCAAACTTAAGAAAATGAATGTTGACCTAGGTACTTTTCGATGCTCAAGTAATTTTCCTGGATTAATTTCAATATTCACTAAATCTTTTTTTTTTTTTGGAAATAGGAGCTAGATGGAGACCTTTAATATTATGTAGTTCAATATCTTCAACTTAAAGATGTGTATTCCTGCAGGAGTTCCTACTGGGGCTATAGAATGATATAGGTGTCTGATGGACTGGGCAGAGACAAGGAAACCACGCCCTTGAACTCAGGAAATCAGATCATCTTAACAATTAGAAATGAAAAATAATTTAAGAAGGCTCTGGTCCAAGGGCTGTATTCCCATCAGTCACCATTGACATGGTCACTACAGTAATAAGTTTCCATAGAAGGAGGCATCAGAATTTGGAGAAAGGGAAGTGATTTGCCCCAAATTACATTATGAGGTAGTGAGAGAACCCGGATCAAGCAGTTCTCAACTCCGTGCTCTCTGCACCCCACTGAAGAGGTGTGTTATAAATCATAAAATATGAATGAAAATATCATAGACCTGAACTTTACCACCCCCAAATGGAAACAGTACCTGTGGCCTAAGTGGAACATAAAACCAGCAAAGCAATAGCTTGAATGTATTATAAAAATCAAAAATAGATGCAACTCGTTTTTAACAGTTTAATAAACTCCCCAGGAAAAGAACAAGAGACGCAGCAATTAGAGGAAGAAAGATAGCCGTAAATGTAAGATTGGAGCAGCAATTCTGTTTCAGGCTTTAAACCAGAAATGAATTTGGAAAAAGTCCCATTTTAATATCAAATACCTGAGCCTACTGGATTTTATGCTTTAACATCTGCCTTTAGTAGGTCTGTAACTGTGCTCAGGCTAGTTTCCATCACCTCCATACTACTATCTTGCAAATTCCTGGCTTCCAACATCAAAATCCCACTAACTGCTGCATCCTGGTTCCTGAAGAACCTGCTTCTTGCTGAATTGCATTACTAATATTACTAGTCCTCACACCATCTTTTGCTGCTAGCTTTGGATCAGATACAGTTTACATGTCCAACAACTACGTGAATTGCTATCGGCTTTCTAGAAAGCAAATTGGCATATATTAAAAGCCACAAAGATGTCTATAGCATAGGGCTAAATAATCCCATTCTTGGGACTCTTTCCCAAAAGATAAATCTAAAAGGAGACAAAAGCCTCCCATTTTGGTGTTATTTAGAACTATCCAACAATAAGGCAAACAGTATATCTCGATTATCCGTTGCCATTCGTCAAGAAATTCTCTGACAGGTCATGACATGCTTCTAAACCTCACAGCTACTCTGTTATAGATGTGGAAACTGAGGCTCAGAGCACAAGGCAGTAATGAATCAAGAATCAAGGTCACATGGCCAGCAAATGGACAAACCAAGGCTTGAACCGAAGGTTTTGTGACTGTCCCACTCATCCCTAGGATTGCTTGGGACCAAGACACTGGAGCAATAAGTCTCAGGAATGAACCTTGGTATGATAGCTTTTACACTAAGCACAAAGACAGTGCAGCAATGTATCAAAGGCCTTCTTGAAATAATACTAAGGGAAACAGAGAAGAACTCCAAATTAAAGTGTACAGTATGATTATAATTTTCATAAACATATGTGTAACAACTGAAAACAGTCACGGAGGAAAATAGCTGGGCTAGCATTTGAGGGGAGGGGAAATGGCTGGGTGCTTTATTCCACTTATATTCCCTTAAATGTTGTCATAGCGATGTCTTAACAGCAAGCCTTAAAAAACAACAACAAGGAAAAAGCCTGACTTGGCCATAGACTTGAACTTAATAAAAAGACATGGCTGTTTTCTTCTACCCTACCATTTCTCTCTCGGTTTCGTGATGCCTGCACCTTACTGAAACCACAACTTCCCCCCTGGGAATTGCTGAGCCCCTAGAAGGGAATCGTGGGTAGGTCTTTTTCAGTAGAGGTGAGAGGATATTAGAACATGACATCACTATTCAAATGGTGAAGGAGAGAGGGAGAGCACCAAATAAACTCATATGCCAAGGAGAAAACCAGTGGGCTTTTATGGCTCTGTTTATGGGAAGTGCCTCACCAACCGAAAGGTCAGGAGCTGACGTGTCCTATGGCACTGGAGCATTACATGAAATAGCAAAAATAGAACCTTATAAAAATTCATAAGCTTATGAAACACCCACTTGACTTATAGTTAGGGGTAAGAGGGCCAGGATTTTGTCAGGCCCTGGAAAAAAAGAAGTATACTAGCTGTATCCTGAACACCTAGAATGCCCTTAGCACTGTCCCAGGCCTGTCTAGTAAAATAAGGCTGAAAATTAACATGCATTAAGAACTTATTATATACATGCATTTGGTGGGGCTCCCCTTGTAGTTACTGATTTAATTCTATGGTAGATACTATTGGTTTATCTTCTATTTTATAGAAGAGGAAACTGAAGCTTTAAAGCAGTTTAAAAAACTTGCCCAGCTGAGATACAAGCCCAAGTCTACCTGACA
The DNA here is from genome assembly GCF_902729225.1 of Pteropus medius. Taxonomy (NCBI): domain Eukaryota; kingdom Metazoa; phylum Chordata; class Mammalia; order Chiroptera; family Pteropodidae; genus Pteropus; species Pteropus medius. The sequence continues at coordinate 8,146,597 of NW_024349799.1, read as the reverse complement.
TCAATGCTGTGCTCTGCAGCCTTCCACTAAACCACACTGCCCAAAGGCTCTTGTTCCATTCCTGTCAATGACCTTGTGTGGCACCAAGTACTGCCTTCTTCATATTGAGAACACTGCCTTTCCTTTGGTTCACAAGAAACACTGCATCAGAGGCCCCTCCCCTGGGTGTTCAGATCCTAGTGAAAGTTCACTAGGCTTCTTGCCTTTTCAGTAAAAGAGTCAATGTGTCCTGTGATGGAAGGAGTGTGGCTTTTGGAATGAATGTGATCCAAGTTTGCATCCTGACATCCACATTCAGTAATTTGAGTAAGTCACTGAATGTCTGTGAGCCTCAGTTTTCTCATCTGTGAAATAAAGGGCCCACACGCAGCTGGTGAGGATTGGAGTCCAGCACAGTATCTGGCATTCGGTGAGAGTATTTTCACTTGGTTAATAATCTGTCTCTTACTGATTCTAGAGGAACCTCTAATATCCAGGTCTTCTCCTCTACGGTGAGACTGCTGTGGAAGAATAGTTGGTTAGCGCCCTCGATGATAAGGCACTGATTACCTGGGGTGCACCTCCAGGCTGCTACCTTTGGCCACTTTCTTTGCCTTCACATTGATGCTACCGAGCTTTTCCTGATCCATCCACCAATGGGATTTCTCTTTCCTTTGATGGAAATTCTCTCTCAATTGGCTATCCATTCCCTCAGTCTCTTAAAATGTTTATCTTAATCTTCATTGTGCCTAGTCATTGATATCCTTGATTTACCTCTCTTTCCAAACTCAGGTGCTACGTGCCTTGCCTGTCTACACTGTCCTTTGCATAGTCTGTATCTACGCACAGAAAATTCCACTAGGGTATACTCTGCAAGGACAGCAATCATATCTGCTTTCTCACCTTTTTATTCCCCAGGGCCCAAGCACTATACCTGGCATTAGTAGGTGCTCAATAATGGTGTGATAGATGGGTTAAGGAACGAACAAACAAATGATTAACGAGTAGTTTGTATGACCTGAGTGAGTCATTCTAGAAACGTTTGCCGAGGACCTATTGTTGGCCATGCGAGGAGAGTCACAAGATAGGTCTGTTAGGCTCCTAGGAGTCAGGGTACAGCTTCTCTGCTATGTGTTTTATATACATCCTCTCATTTAATTCTCAAAATAACATGCAACTGGAAACCCCATTTTACAGATAAGACTAACTTGCCTTGCTACCCAGCTAGGTGGGGTGTCTAACCCAGGTCTCCCTGACTCCAAAGCCAATGCCACCTCCTTACACTGGAAGACCATTTAAGCTCAGTGGCTGAGTGCATGGTCTCTGATGTCAGATGGTTTGGATTCATAGCCTGACTCATCTCTTACTAGCAATGGGAATTCTGACAATTCATGGGATTTGCCAAGGCTTAGTTATCTTACCTGTAAAATAGGGACAATATTTCCTAGATAAAGGGTCAATGTGAGAATTAAATGAGACAATTTAAGTGAAATACCATGAGCCAAGCACACAGCAATTCTTCAGTAGCGGCAACAGCGATAGTAATAGTAATTGCTGTAGTAATGGTAGTATTAATAGTGGTAGTAGCTGTGGTGGTAATAGTAATAGTGGTAGAAACAGTAGTAGTAATATTGATAATAGTGGTAGTTGTGGCAGTAACAGTAGTTGTAGCAGTAGTAGGAGTAGCAGTAACAGTAATAGTATTAGTAATAATAGCGGTAGTAGTGTAGTAGCAGTAGCAGTAGGAATTGTAGTATCAGGATGATTTTAATTTAAAGGTACCCAGAAGCCAAGGTAGTATTTCGAGGAGGTCAAATGGGCTTCTCAACGCCATGGTAAACTAGAAGGCTGTCTAAGTGAATATAGGCCTGGGAGAAAGGTGTAATTGAAACATGAGGGCTTTGTGCTCAGGCCCAATTGTCCTCATGCTCCATTACAGAACAAGAGAGCTGCAATTCCCAGACATAACCACAAGGTGGAGCAGTGATTCAGCACCCATAATGTCTGACCCCTTCTAGGGAAAAATAACTGGGATAGGAACTAGGAATACCCTGAGGAACCCAGGAGACTTACAGGAGAGTTGGCTACCCGAGCTTTAGAGGTGATGTTATCACTAGCATTTCAGACAGACTTCAGGAGAGCAAGCACAGTTAAACATGGGAAAGCAAGAAGGGCATGGGCAAAGTGGGAACAGAGGAAGAGGGCATGGTCAGGAACAGTGGTTCTCGACTTGTTCCACCTGGCTGGTAATGTTGGGATGAGGTTCACTTGTGCCCCTACTCCCAGCTGTGATGGAAGTAAATGGGCCACTCGTTATGAAACTCTTTCTTTCTCACTCATTTGGACCCTATTGTGTGAGTTTGAGAACCACTCCTCTGGACCAGATATGGTGGCCGAAGGATGAGGAGAGAGACTTGAAAAGGTATTGGAGTCATATTAAAGAAACCACATACACATAGAGGCCTCGAGTGGGCCAGAAGGCTGAGTATGGGCTGTAGTATCAATACTAAGAACATGGCTTTGGAGCAAGGCGGACCTGGGTTCAAATTCTGGCTCTACACTCTAACATGTGACCTTGGGCAAGGGCATAATATCAGTACCCGACCTAGTAGGATTGTTGTGTGGATTAAATGAGACAATATCTGTAAAGTGCTTAGCACGTACCTAGCAGTAACGACACTAACTCCTCAAAGAATTCAGCTACTATTATTACTGTCATTACTATTACGTTGGTATGATGAAGAGAGATTGCTTTTAAATCCACTCCCACAACTCTATCAATGTTATATGGTCTTACACGGGAACGGTCTCGTATTTTGCTCAATTGTTTTCACACATGCTAGAATTGACTTCCCAATAGGATTTTTTAAGGCCCCTGAGAGTAAGACTAAAAACACACATAATGCACAATTCCATGTATTAATCTGGACACAGAGTAGTCAGCTGATCAATACGCTCATTCATTGGTCAATCGTGAAGTTGATAACTTACAAGTTTTCCAGAGTGGCACCTAACAAGGTAATCCAACGATCATTTTTTAAGTATCCGCTCTCTGCCAAGAACACCGGGATAGTCTACTTTAGGGAGACTGTCCTAAGTGCCTCTTTCCTCATTGCTAAACTATGGCTCTGGGGGAGTCTAGTATACTTCTTACCCCGATTCTGACCAAACTGACCCCACTCTGGGCAGGAACACTGACATGCAACAGAGGGACAGTACAAGAAACTAACTTGGTTCAGTGAGTTTAGGCATTTGTTTTTCAAGTTCACAAGTCTATTTCCTCAGGGACTGGACGAAATTGATGTACAAGTTACTCTGACATTGATGGAAAAGAAGAAAGAACGGAAAGTCCTGCTTAAATAAACTCAAGAGAATCCAAAGGGGTGAAGGTTCGTTTAAAGTATCTCCTCTCGCCTCCTAAGTCCTCCTTGGCCTCATTGCTCTTTCTGCATTACTGGTCTCTGTTTTCTCATCTGGAAAATGAGAGTAGAAGACCAGAGTCACTTGGGTCATTTGAGGACCCTAGATAAAAGTTCCATGAAGACTCGAGGTGGGGTAATTCTCTTTTCTAGTCACTAACTTCCCACGTGCCCAGGCCCTCAAACTTTCCATGTGCAAATGACCTCTAAGGTTGCTTTAGGTGACCTCTAAGGATTATTCCAGCTTATGCCACTCTTAACGTTCTTCTCGGCTCTGCCTACTCTACTTTCACCCTTGATTCAATACTGTTGGGGGCTCGAGTAAGTAAGTGGCCTTCATTCTTTTTCTTTCTCTCAGTGGTAGGTAATTTTCATTATGAGACGGTCTGGGAACACTTCAGGTAGATGGAGACAAACATGACTAACCCTTGATAGAAAGATAGAATTGATTGGGTTGCTGTTGTCCTTGGAAAACCATGACCCTACTCCAAGCGGCTGTTTTCTCATTCACAAAATGGGAGCACATGCTTTGTTTTTAATCAGCAACGTTACCTCTAAAGAAATTTTGAATGGCAAAATTCTATCATTTAACATATCAAGAAGTAACTTTGATAAATAACTCTTTTTTTTTTTTGCAAATTACTTGGTGAATAGCCTTGCCTCTTCTCCTGTGCTGCTTGCCTGTCTTCAACTCAGAAACACAGGGGCTCATTAGAGGGCATTTACCCCATTAGAGAAGAGAAAAAAAAATGACATTAATATGGGCTCTCTCCCTTGCCCTGATTCACCCTCATTTCATTGCTGGCTGAACATTTCCCATAAGACCAAATACATTTGAATAATTAATATTCAATGAGCTGAAAGGTTGACCTTCAGCAGCTAGATAACTCCTAAAAACAAAAGCATTGTACATGAAGACAGTGTCTTATGGAGGAGTCTGGGACAACACCTAAGTAAATGCCCCTCATTAAATTCACAGAATGTGAGATTGGGTCAGAAGCCAACCCAACTGCAGCATATCAGCTCAGTCTCTTTGGAGAGCTTCTTAGGAGCTGGGCTCAGATGAAGAGGCAGTGATAAATGAACCATCCTTTGGAAGAATGGCTATGTGACCGAGATAAAAATGATCTGCTCTGCAGATCACGAAGATCATGAAAAGATGAGCAGGGCTGAAATTCAAATACCTTTAGGGGCCAGGGAAGTTTCATTCATTTGTTTATTCAAAAAATACTTATTGAGACCTACTAAGTGTCAAGCATTGTTCTAGATGCTGGCATTATAGCAGTGAATGAACCAGACCTCCCCACCTTTCCCAGAAGAATTCCTGCCTTCATGGGGCTTACATCAAGTTGAGGAGACAGACAATAAACAAAATTAATAGATTCAGTACATAGCCTGTCAGTGATGATTAAACACTTTGAGGAATAAGAAAAAAACAAAGATATGGGGCTAGAGAATATCAAGTAGGGAATGGGCTCAGTTATAATAACGATGGGCAGGAAAAGATCCACTGAGAAGATGATAAATGAGTAGAGACTTGAGAGAGGTGAGGAGTGGGCTGTGCAGATATCTGAGGAAGATGTTAACATAGCAGGGAGATAGCAAGCTCAAAGGCCCTGGGGTAGGAATGTGTCTGGTTTGTTCCAGGAATTAACAAAATCCCTCTGGCTGCGATGAGAGAATAGGCCAGGGAGCAAAGGCAGAAGCAGAGGGACCAAATGAGACGATAGGAAGAATGACTGGTGGGACTGAGAGAATGTTGATTGAGGTGCCAAGAAGTGATCTGATCTTGGGTTTATTTTAAAGGAAGATTCAACAGGATTCACTGAAGGATTAGATACAGGTATAAGGGAAAAGGCTGAGTTCTTGTTTGGGACATGAGCACGTAGAAAGATGGAATTGCCGTTATGGAAGTGGGAATGATTACAGGAAAAGCAGATTTGAGGACAGAAATAGGAATCATATATAAACAACAGAAAGGGAGGGGCACATGTGGTGTGCTTGCCCCACCTGGGAGGGGGGAAGTTCAAAAAAATCTTACAAAACCAAGTCAGCCAGGGCATGCTGCACAAGCAATGTTTCAAAGTGGGGAAAGCCCTGATTTTTTGAGTGAGAACACCTGGTTTCGAGTCCCATGTTTGCTACTCTCTAGCCAAGGGATTTGAGGCACATCACTTCAGCTCTCTGTGCTTCAATTCACTCATCTTCAAAATCTGGTTGTATATATGTGCTTTGTAAAATGCAAAACATTATACCAGAGGCAGAGGTACAGTGCACCGAGACCAGACTCTGAGACCAGAAAGAGCAGGATTTGGAGCCTCTAGCTATACATTTGATGTTGGGCAAGTTTCTTAACCTCTTAAAGTCTTCATTTCTTATGTGTGTAAAATGGAGATAACATTGCCTACCTTGCAAAATTGTCATGAGGATTTCCGAGATGAAGCATCTAGCACAGAGCTTGGTACCTATTAGGTGTTCGATATATTATGGCTATTATTACACATGAAAGTAACGGCTATTGTATGTATATTTACTTGTGTGTTGGCCTTTTGAATGTGTGGTCACCTGTACAGAAATTCAGGGTGGCCATAAAGTCTGGAAACATAGACAATATTATTTCATCATGCACTGTAATATAATATCAGTAAATAATTTATTATGTGCCTATGACCATCTGTGTATACTCTGAGATTATGAGCCTCCAGGAGACTGTTAGGAGCTGAGAAATAATAAAAGAGGTTAAACATCCAAACAAACTTACTAGAGACGAAGGACTTTATCTTATTTTTCTTTGTATCTTTCACTGCCAGCCTGGTCCAATGACTGCACCCCAAGAGGTACTTCACAGACATATAGGATCAAAGAGTGGGATTTTAGAGATCATCATCTTCTTTTAAAACTAAGAAAACCAGAGCCCAGAGAGGGCTGGTGACTTGGCAGAGTGACCCAGCAAGTGACTAGCAGGTCTAGGGCTGATATTCAGCATTCCTGACTATTAGGTCCCTGGCTTTCCACTGTACCTGTCATAGATATAGAATGAATGAAACTGGTGTGGTGAAATCAGAACCAGAATCAGAAATCAGAATTCTTTCACTGACTTGGACCCATCCAATGGGCTCATCCAGTCTGACAAAGATTCAGAAGGTTTCTTTGCAGTGACAACAAGACAGAGCAGGGGGCTCTTGAATGGTCCTTTGAGCTTCTTGGATTTCTCTGGGGCCTGCAGTGTTTGCGCTGGTCTAGACATTTTCCACCAAATCTCCCGGCAAATATTTGAAGGCCTTGATACAATGCCACACAAATAACCATATCTAAAGCCCTCCCATGTAAACAGCCTGAAGTCCTTAGTCAGTCAGCAGTGATCAGAGAAAAAAACAAAACCAAAACTTGGCTCCTCTAGTTTTTAGAAGGTAAACCTCAAAGACCACCTAAAAGGTGACACATTTTTGTTGTGGTTAAAGTCACAATTGTTATTGATACCATTCATTGAAAGCTGGGAGGTGTGTTTGGGGGGGTGTGTGTGTGTATATAGTTTAACAGCTTTTTCATGATACAGAAGAAATTCTCTGTGGTACCAAATGCTGTTTTAAAAAGTAACTTTTAAACTTTAAAAAACCACATGCCTCTCGTTTTGTTCCAAGCATTGCACGTTTAACATTGGAATAATCCCTTTATCTAATAGGGTCAGGGAAAAGACTTTAGAATTTGACGAAATGGAAAAAATTTTGCTCAGGAATTATGAGATGGTTCACATAGTAAATTTCTCGTCATTGGCAAAGAAAAATAAAATACTATTTCCTCTCATAGTAGCAAATCTGGCAGAAGATTTGGACAGGAAGTTGGAGAGAAAGTCACCTGAAATTTCAGTTATAATAGTAGTTAAAGTTTAGACCAAAGAAGCCACAGTGGGTAACCACAGTTAGAAATTCCAGAACCATCACCTAGCCAGACCACCCACCCATCACCATCACCACCCCTCATCTCCAAAGCGTCTTTATACAATCATCCTTACTACTATTCCACCTTCAAATCTTATAAATTGAGAATACTGGTTCCTAAAAACGTTTACCTCTTTTATCTCAGGTAATCACAGGTTAATCAGATCAACCACTCAGTGGTAATCAGTAGGTGAGTCCTTTGACAAAAGCAGGAAACAAAATAACTTTATTATTACTGACAATAGCAACTAACATTTATTGAAGGCTCACTCTGTGACGTCACTGTACATTATCTAATTTAATTGTCACTAAAACTATGAATTACACTATATTATCTTTATTTTTACCCATGTAGAACCTAGGCCCTGACTAGCACACTCTTCTATTTTAAATACATGAAGGCTGTTTAGAAATAACTGTTAGAATTTCAGGATTATAAAAGCTGCAAAGATCATATGATCTAAATGTAGTTTCTTGCATGTTTATTCTCATCAGTAATACCTGATTGGCAGTAATTCACGAGCCACAGATATATGAAAAAAATAGGATCACACTATAAAAATGTTTGAAGCCTCTTTTCACTTAATATGTTGAGATACCTTTAAATAAATAAAGATTAAAAGGTGTCAATAACAGTTGCGATTAAGAAACTTCTGCTTTCTCATTTTGCTTTATTTTTTTTTACAATAATTACATAGTACCAAGAACAACAAAAAAAGGAAGTTATTTCTATTAAAAAAAAAAAAGATTCCAGTAATTCATAGGCCCATGTGGCAGAACATTGACACAAATCCATCGATACAAGTAGTAGTAATCGTTTACACCTACTTGGAGCTTTGTTGTTGGCAGAGCACTTCTGCATACTGCTTCACTTTGATCCTCACAGGAATCTTATATGATGTGTAATATGATGCCCACTTCTTGGGCCAGGAAACTGTGGCTCAAACAGTTTATAGTATACATGACTCAAGGTTATACATATCTACAAGGCAGAACTTGAACTCAGGTCACTTGACGCCAAGTGCTGCCCGTATTCCACTACTCCAGTATCTTCCTATAATTACTATCCATGTTCCCCAGGGCCTAAATATTTTCTGGATTCTGCTCTATCACCACTTCTTAAAAGTTTACAGTATAAGCTTTCACTCCAGGGATCTACTGTTTTGAAAAGGATAGCTGTATTGTAATAGCTGCTCTCGATTGCTGAAAAGATAAAGATAACGCCTTCTTAATATCTTGTTCGTAGCCAGACTGTCTGTGGAAAGATGACACACACATTGCAAGTTTGAGCATAGCACATCCTCCCTTCCCTCCCTCGCTGCAGACTTCCCTGAGCCCTGACTGCTCTCAGGGTGCAGGTCATTGGAGAAACTTCCAGAGAACAACGACCACGGTCAGCCCTTACTGCATGTTTCCTATATGCCAAGCACCTGCCATTCTTTTTATTATCTCCTGACAATAATAGAGTACTCATTTTCAGATGAGAAAACTGAGATTTAGAGAAGTTAAGTCACTAGCCCATGGTCACAGTCAGTGAGGGCTGGAATGGAAATTCATACCTGGCCGTCAGCCTTTACTGCCTATGCACTTAAGTGCTCCTCCGGCTGCCCTTGAGGAGTATATAATGGTTAAGAAGGAATTAAAGTTCCTGATTTGGTTTTGAAATACACACACACACACACACACACATATCTGTGTAAGCATACAGGAAGGAAACAAACTGAATAGCAATTGCTTAGAGAAAGAGAGGGAATTAGGGATTGGAAATTAAGCAGTAAATAGATGAGAAAGGAGACTCTTTTTGGCTTTATACGAGTTCAGATTGTTTGAATTTTTTATAATGTCTGTTAGGTTTTCTTAATTGCGGTAAAATAAACATAAAATTTACCATCATTACCATTTTTAAATGCACAGTTCAGGAATATTAAATACATTCACACTGTTGTGCAACCATCACCACCATCTTTCTCCAGAACTTCTTGCAAGACTGAAACTCTGAAACCATTAAGCCCAAACTCACAATTCCCCACTTCACCCCACCCCTGGCAACCATCGTTCTGTTTTATGTCTCTATGAATTTGACTGTTCCCAGTATCTCATGTAAGTGGAATCATATAGTATTTTTCTTCTGGTGACTGGCTTATTTTACTTAGCATAATGTCCTCAAGGTTCATCCATGTTTTAGCACATGTCAGAATTTCCTTTCTTTTTAAGACTGAATGATATTCCATAGTGCATATATACCACATTTTGCTTATCCATTTATAGACTGAAGGACACTTGCGTTGCTTCCATGCTTTATTAACCGTGAATAATGCTTTACAGCTTTCTCTTCTACCCTGCTCAGTGCCCAACACTCTGCCTGTCTTCTTGTAGGTGTTCAATATATATGAATTAAAGGAAGGACTTCAGCAGAGCATCTAGGCAAATGACAAATGTCCCAAAGGTAACAAAAGGACTGCATGAAAGCAGGGCCCCGATGACAGTGGAGGACAGGACTTTGACACCTGCTGACTCACTGAGTGATCTTAGACACTTAACTTCTTGAGCCTTAGTCTCCTCAGTTACATGAAGGCACTACCCACCTTATATCATCACAGTATTATTGTGAAAATTCACCACACACTTATTCATTTATTCAATAAATATTGCATGCCTCCTGGCCCAGGGCTAGATCAAATTCAAAATAAGAGCATTTCATTCAATAAATATTGCTTGAATTTTCATTTTGTGTAATTTTTATTAGTATCTTTGTATTCTTTTATTTTATTGTCTTTGATGAGTTCTACATTGAAGTACCCTGTCTCATTCCTTTGTTTTTAAAGCAAGTCTCTAAAAATAAAGAATTCAGAGTTCTCTGGGAGCTTCAAACATGTCTTTCTTTGGATGGCTGTATAAACCAGAAGAATGTCTCCCATGTCCTGCAGGAGAGAACTGGGTCAGGAACTTCTGGGAAACTGCGGATTCCTCTGCTCTCTAAAGAACCTACCGGCTTTTCTAATCCATAATAGTCATCTCCAGCTGCAAGGAGGAGTTAATGAAGTGTGCGGGACAGTGATGGGAAAAGGCCAGGCTCTACATCACTCCTGACACCACTGCTAAGTGAGGGCTACAGAGGGGAACTAGCCATAGGGTAAGAGAGATGGACCAGAAAACAATATCCACTTCATTAGCTGGTGATCCTGAGTGTGTGGAAAGAGGCCAAGGTCCAGCCTACAGACTGTGACAGAACATTCTTACAACACTGTGAGGTCTGGGCAAAGGGAGGGCAGAGAACAGCCACGTTGCCTCTATCCCTTGCCGTCTTGGGGAAGTTTTCCCTTTACTCGTCTCTCAAACGCGCTCTCACTCTCTTTTCCTTTCCTTCCTTCCCTCCTTCCTTCCCT
>NW_024349799.1:8092813-8134688 GCF_902729225.1 Pteropus medius | reverse complement strand
CTTCCTTCCTTCCTTCCTTCCTTCCTTCCTTTTTTTTTCCTTCTTTTTCCTTTCTCATTTCCCTCTCTTTTTTATCTTTCTTCCTTTCCTTTAAAATTTTATTAATCTTATCTCTTTTTCTCATTATTCCCCTTTTCTTCCTTTTTTCCTTTTTCTCAGCCTGTACCTTCAATCAATTTCCCTTTTTAACCAAATCTTAAAAAATTCTTAAGAGGCAGGTATCTGGTGACCTCTAGCCAAGTTTTCACTTATAAAATAAAATAATAAAATAAAATAAAATAAATAAAATAAAATGAAATGAAATGTATTAGCACTTTTATGCATTCGAACAGGGGTCCCAAAGTGCAATGTACAAGGTGATATATTTTGGGTACAGGCTGAAAATATTAGGTCTTATTTTTATATTTATGTTGACTCCATGCCCTTTTTATTTTCATGTTTGCTTAATAATGAGCATAAAATATTAGTACTGCAGCACATTTAGTAAGTTAATTAATTAATACAGATAATGAGATTCAGGTGCTAAAACTTTTTTTTTAATTGAGAGGAGCGATTGGGAAAAACATTTCCAGATTACTGCTTTAGAGAAAAGCCCCTTAAACATTGAATAACACTTTATTCAACTCATTGCTGTTTAAAGTCAGTGCCTTTGATTGCTCTCCCAGAGGATTCCGGGCGCACATAGGATCGGAGCCAGTGAGGAGGGCTGAAACTTGACACCCCAAAAAATGCTGTCACTACAGAGAAACTACACCTAGTTTGATTTTCAGCTACATGTCACTTATTTGAAAAGCCTTCCCTGGGTAAACCCTCATTTACAACGGCATCTCCCACACTCCCTTTCCACTTTCCCTGCCCTTCTATCTTTCTCCGCCGCACACCATCACCCGACATAGCACGGATTTACTCGTTCACTGGTTGTGCGTCTCCCACTCTTGCTAGAGTGAAAGGTCTCCCAGGGCAGGGCCTTCTGTTTTAGTCCCTGCTTCATCTCCAGAATCCAGAATAGTGCCTGACACAGATAAGCACTTGGTGAGTGAACAAACTAAGTGCTGCAAATGACTAAGTTAGACCAAACATGCCCTAAGGGGACTCCCTTAGAAATGTCACTGGATCCTCTCTCCTTTTTATTCTTAGTTTTCTGAAGGCTAATTTCACAACTGTGATGGATGCTTAATTATGCTGAGTTAAAACACTCTTTGACTCCTTGGCCAGACTGAACTCTATGAGGGTGGGAATTGTATCCTTAACATCTTTAAATCCCCAGCGTTTCACATGTAGTAAATGCTTAATAGATGTTTGTTGAATTAATAAATGAATGTGTTCTGGGCTTTGGACATATAGAAAGGTGAATCAGCAAGGAAGTGCTTACAGAGTGCCTGCCGCATGCAGTGTACTGTTCTAAGCACCACCAAGCAACACAGAAGATTTAAAAAGTTTATTTCCTGTGCTATAGGTATTTATAATCCACCTAGAGGAGATAAACAAAGAATCATATAGCCTTAGAATAGCTAAAAGCAGTTTCGTGCTTTCAACATGTAGTGCAAAATGATAGGTTAAAATCTGATAAGGTAAGTTTGTACACCCTGCTGGTTGGTCCAGTCAATGAATATTGAGAACCTACTATGTGCCAACACTGCCTTAGGTTCTGGCAGTACAAAGATTAATAACAATGCAATCTTGCCTTTGAGGAGCTTCCAGTCTAGACAGGTAGTGTGGTCATTTTGACAACATGAGTAAAGAATCAGGAGAGAGAGAAGCGTAGAAAATACTGGATGCAGAGAGAAGGAGCACATAACCCAAGGTTTCTCAGCCTGGGCACTGTTGACATTTTGGACCTGATAATTCTTTGTTTTAGATTGCGTGGTAGGCTGTTTAGAAACATCCTTGGCCTCTATGCACTTGATGCTGTATCATCCCCTAGCCATAGCAATTAAAAATGTCTCTAGACGTTAGAACCAACTACATAATTTGTGGAGCCCACTGCAAAACGAAAATGTGGGATCCCTTGTTCAAAAAGCAGGAAGAAAAAGTATCATTAAAAATACTAAAGTATAAAGATGTAGTTCATGTTTTCGGTGGTCTGTTCTCTCTCGCTCTCACTCTTGCTCTTGTTCTCGCTTTTTATTTGCTCCTTGTTATCACATTCCCTGGGGAATGTGGATGCTAGCAGGGTTAGTGCAAACCCTCATAGGTGTCCAGGGACCCCACTCTGTAACTCCATGTGCACATGTGCATTCAGCCCACCATCTGCCAGTCTCCCCCTCTGACCAGCCATCGGACCTGTGAATTGTACTCCAGCTGAAGGCATGACAGTCAAGCCAGGCATCTACCCTTCCAGGGCTATTGCTCTACCTCACAGCGGGGGTAGTGGGAATTATTAGAAGGGACGGCAGTAGTCAGGAAAGGTTCCTGCAGCTCACAAATTTTAAAGCAAATTTGTGATAAGTTATAGAATCTGGTTTGGCTTTTAAGGCTTTGCTCAGCTTGTCTTTCTGCCTGAAATGCTCTCTGACTTATTATCAAAATCCTTCTGACCTTTCAAGAACTTTGCTGGTTCCTCTATTATTAGCATTTGCTCCTATTTATTAATTATGCCAAGTGGTTAACATATATTCTCTTTCTTGCCAAATTCTACACTGTTTTCCTTTTCACAGTAGAAGAAACTGAGGTTCAGAGTGGCACCTTGCCCAAAGTCACACCTAGGAAGTGGCAGAGACAGATTTCGAACCTACATCAGCCTGACTCCAAGCCCCACACTGATTCCCTTATTGCATCTGCCTCTTGGCTAGGACAGAAAATCTTTGAAGCCAGACAGAGCTGTTAGCTGCTTTTAAATCTCAACTCAGTAGGAGCAACAAGAGGCTTTCTGCAACTCAAGCTCTCTGAGCATCAGTTGAGAAAACTAAAAGAATAGTGATACTGTCTCATGGGACTGTTATGAGGAGTAAATGAGATATTTTCTGTAAAGCAATCAGCATAGTGCTTATTTTAAAGCTTGCTCCATTCTATCTACCAATAGAAGTAAATGTCTGTCTCTTTCACCATATAACTAAGTCATTTCAGAGCAAGAATGGAATTTTGTTCATCCCACCAGCGCTGGACATCTACTACAGTGCCCAGCACATACTGGGTGCTTAATAAATGTTTGCTGCATTGACTTAGCAGCCCTGCACAGCTCTTCACCCCTAGGCCTGGAAAGAGGGTTTTTGCCTAGTCACCAGAGCATTAAAGGATATCATCCCTTAGCATGAGGCCCAGCGGTCACCCTCATGCTCAAGGTGCATGTCGTGGACAGCACTCCTGATCAGGCACAAGCAGATAGGGCAGGGGCAGGGTCCACCTTGTTCCTGCTCTATAACTACAAACTAAGATGCGAGTTGAGGAGACATTGGTAGGGGAGGCACAGTGTAATCTCAAGCGGGTAGCAGTTTCTGACTCATTGATTGGACCCAGTGCCTTTCTTGGCATCCTTTACAGCTTTTCCATCACAGAAGCATGACATTGGGAGTGGAAATGGGGTCTCTTATCATGTCTTATTCTCAGGTCTTATATCTGCTCCTGGGCTGCACCTGTGAGAATGTTGTCATTATACAAACAATGTTGTAGAGAAAACAGTGGAGTCAAGATTCAGAAGACTTGGGTCAATAGATAGTGATTCTGGCATCTCCCGGGCATCATTTTTCTTCTCTGAGCCTCAGTTTCTTCATCTGTGAAATGTGCATACTAATGCCTACTTTACCTTCTTTGTGGGACTATTTTGAAGATCAAACAAAAAGAGAAAGATCTTTGCACACCATAAAACACTGAACAAATATATAGGTCTTTATGTGGCAGGTATCTTCGTAGACAGGAAAGACTTTGGTCTCTCTCTCACACACACATAATGACAAGATTTCTCTCTGTGCTGAGACTGTTCAGGGTGTTTGTATGTGCTCCCCTCTGTTTAGGTGAGCAGAGGGCTGGGAAGATGCGGAAGAGCCAGAAGGGAAGTACTCTGCATGGGACTGGGCAATCTGTAGTTCAAGGTCCCACTTCTTAACTATTTGTGGGTCCTTGGGCTAATCCTTACCCTTTAAAGCCTCCATTTCCTCATCATTAATCTGGAGATGATACTGTCTACCTCACAGATTTGTGAGGAGGAATAAAAGAGAGAGTGTAGCAAGGGCACTTCACTAACTTATTTGAATATTAATCTGAAAACAGATTCCAAAACATTTTAGTAAAGGGCATTGCTTTTTTCCCTAAACACCATAGCCTAGCCCATATTAAGTTTTCAGTAAACATTTATGTGCTGGGCCCACTGCCAATCTCACTTTTTATGGGCGTAGAGAAGGAATAGATTATTGCTCTGGAGTGAAGGATCTCTCTGCCAGGTGTAGTATTTATTAGTTTAATATCATACTAGGTCACTAGTTTTTAATTTAATCTTTTACAAACTACTGGGAACACCCTATTTCTAAAAATGACCCAATAGAAGGATGTGAATTATTGAATCAAAATGAGAGAAATCTCCTCTACCCTTAGGAGGTTCCCTGGCAGAGATCATCTGATAGCAGCATGTTTGGGAAATAAAAGCAGAGCTGCAAGGGATTTCTAGAAAGGAAGCTGACTGCTGGTGCTTGGGATTTTCCACCCGCTTGCTATTACCTTCTAGCTTTCTGCAAAGGGCTTCACACACAGCAGACATTTGATAGTGTTTGTCAGTGAACTTATACCAGAAGCTGTGCATTTAGAAGGAAAGGAGCCCCTGAGCCATGTGGTGTGATCGAGAAAGCACTTGTGAACCCAAGCGCTGTTTGTGCCAGCCCATACAAGGCGATTTTCTCTGTTACCTAATTTAATTCTTCCAATAATCTTATGAGGTATAAATTCCATTATTATCACCATTTACATATGGTGATAATATAAAGACTCAAATTAAGTAACTCATTTCTGACTACATAGATGTTTATCCAAGGGTTGACAAACTGTGACCCATGAGCCAAATCCAGCCAGCCAATTGGTTTTATAGTTTTACTGGAATGCAGCCACGCATATTCATTTATGTATTGTCTATACTAGCAGAGTTGAGTAGTTGTGAGAAAGACTGTATGGTCCCCAAAGCCATATTTTAATATATTACTATCTGGCACTTTATAGAAAAAGTTTGCCAGCCCCTGAAATACATAGGTCTATAGTTTTAATGATGATAAACTATGCATGGTAAATGGAAAAGAATTTGAAGGTCACACATCGACAGTAGCAGTTAGGAGGGAATAAGGAGGTGATCTCCACTCTTTACATTTTGTACTTTGAAATTATTCATTTACTTTTTACTGTTATAACTTACAGCAACATATACAGATCCTAAATGTGTAGCTGATGATGTATCCACCATTCTAATCAAAATATAGAAATTTTCTAGCATGCCAGAGAGCTCTCTCCTGACCCACCCCTATGAATACATTTCCCAAAGTAACCTCAATTTTAACCTATATCACCATGGATTAGTTTTTCTTTCTTTTTGGCTTCATATAAATGGAATCACACAGTATGTATTCCTTTATGGGTGGGAATGGTGTTCTACAACTTTATTGCTAACAACTTGGAAAACAGAAGTACAAATGAGGTAAAAAAAAAAAAAATCATCCTTAATGGCATTATCTAGAGATGATCACTTGTTCATTTAGTCAACAAATATTTTATTGAGCAACTGCTATGTATCAGGCATTTCTCCAGGCATCGAAGAGTAAGACATGAGATGGTTCCTGCTCCTGTGGAGCTTACTGCCTATGGTGTATTTCTTCATGGGTTCATCAAAAGTACCATGTCTAGCACTACATAGAGGTCTGGCCGAGCTCTTGGACCATCTGCCCCAAAGGCCTGAAAATGGACTCCCTGGTAATTTAGGACCATTTATTTTTCAAGTCACAGGAAAGCTAAATAGTCATCCAGGCCAAATGGCCATTTTTCAAAAGATCAAAGGCCCAGAGAGGGCGCTCACCAAAGCCTTTAGGAAAGTGAAGAGTCATCCAGAAAGGAATGTTGTATCCAGAGCTAGAACTTCAGGCTACTAATCCTGCAGTCTAGAATGTTCTTCAGGCTGTGAAACTACTCTCTAACAAGAAGGCCCCTGGTCTTCTTCAGACTAGGATAGGGCAATATTTATGTTTTTCTCTAGAGATGATTTCATTTTGAGGCCTTCCAGAGACTCCATAATCAATGGGAAAGTCTTGGAGAGTGGAGTAGCAGAGGATGGAGAAGGCCAGGCACTCTTGGCTCTAAGAAAAGCAGGGTAACCATGGAAAGTAGGGGGAAGGTTGTATGCACAAGAGCAAAAAAGGAATATCACTTATGCTGCAAAGTTACAGGAGAGGTGGGTCCCCAGGAATGGTTTGTCATTCTGTGAAATTTCCAAGATGATCCTCGAAAAACCTTCATAGAGTGATGAGCCAATTGATTTTAAATTATCTTACAGCAGGGACTGCATCTCCCATAAAAAATCTTGGAATTCGAACTGCGAATTCATTGTTCGAGTAGAATAAGTTAAGGTAGTCTTTTCAAATTCAGTAACTCTTAAAAAAAAAACAAGCTGGGAATCAAAGAGCCCAGATATCAGCTGTCTCAGTTTTTCAAGTGTTTTCATGATGTGCTTCTTCTTTCTAAACATGTGAGCCTGTCACACTCCAGGAACCTGAGGGTACTAACTCATTTAATCTTTCCCAAAACATAGTAGCATATTATTTTCATTTTCCACATGAGGAAACTGAGGGTCAGAAAGATTATGTAACATGCTCAAGTCACACAGCTGGTTAAGCATATCTCAGACCAAAATTTAGGTCTGTTTGATTCCAATATCTACCCTCTCTTCTCTGCTATAAATCCTCTGCTTTTCCTTTATAGACTCCTCGCTTTCAACTTTTTATCTCCCAAATCAGTAAAAGCTAAAAACCTTTGTCTTTCCTCCTAAAGCCCTGTTCAAAAGTCCTGAGCCCCAGTCTCGTCCCTTCAATTAACTTGCTCCAATGGCTCCAAGACACCGCCTTCAAATGTCCTACGTCTTATTTTCCCCATCTTTAAAATAGGGCTACTATATCAGTCCATCACCACTTTATCCTATGTGAAGCATAGACAAAGAGTATTTCCACTGTTTTCTTGCTTCCTCTATTTGGGAGTTTAACTAAAGGGTTTTATTTGATAAATCATTTAGTTAGCATTTTTGACTCATATCCTGAAGGACTCTCTACTGGGATGCTTACACTTTTCTTTTGAAATTTCCATAGGAAGGGGTAGGTATTGGATCTGTTCACAGATCTATAGTAGCAGTTACTTGGTGAGCACCCATATTGCACTAGGTGGTATATACAAGGCAGATCTGGGCAGGATTACAGGAAGTTGCTAAATACATATAGATCACCTGCAAGATGTACCTGGACACTCACAGGAAGTTTCCCTGTACTCTGTGAAACTTCTTGTACATTCACAGTTAATTTGAGGTACAGAGAAGAATGGGTTTGCTGACACCTGAATTTTGAGAGATAAGGAAGCTCGAGAGTCAGACTGAGCACACAACAGTTGGAACTACAAATCAAAGCTTTGTCGTTAAAAGGGAAGTGATTGCTGGTTTTTTAATGGGTTTTCCCAGCTAAACACAGAAACTGATCTTCATTACACTTGACTGCTTCTATCATGATAGCAAGTGAGAAACAGAAAAAAAAGAGGTTGTTTTCCAGTGACATTTACTCTCAGCACTTCATTATCCTGGTTCAGGGGAACTGGGGAGGCAGAGAATGTTCTCGTAGTGGGCTAAACTGTGAGGGGCAAGGACCTGCCATATGTCACAACAAACTAGAAGACAATAAGGTGAAAGGAAGGGCTCCCATTTCCATGAACTTATTACCCCTTCTCAGGGAAAGAGAGAGGTAGTGCAAACCTTCCCCAGGGCTCCAGGCACACCACCACCTCGCTATTTTCTGGCTCTCAGCATAGGTGGTCCAGACATCTGTAGCTGATTCTGTATTTGAAAGAGACGGCCTAGCTTCTTAACGACCTGACTTGAATCAATACACCTGGAGTACATCTAGATTTGATTCTGAATCAAGCAAATTGAGAGCTTGCTGACTCCTCTTCCCCCACATTGAAATTCCTCTTCCCAAAACTAAGCCCAACTTCCTCCTAATTATCTTGTAAAGGTGAGAAAGGTAGGAGAATTTGCTTAGAAGAGCCTTTGCAAATTCCCTGTGGATTCTGAATTTTTGTTTCTAATCTCCCAGTCCCTCCAAACTCAGTTCCAGATCTTCCTGGTTTTGAGAAATCTAAGCCTCCAGAGCCTAGATTTTACTACTGGGAAGTGGCTTCCTGCCTTCCTATACTGCAAAGGGTGAACGCTATTATTACACTAAGAGGTTTCACAGGTGGTCTCATTCAATGCATACAAGGCTCCTCTCCCTGTACTGTAGGTATCAGTATTTTACAGATGAGGAAACTGAGGCTTAGAGAGGGGAAAGAGGTGTCCTCTGCCCCAGGAGCTTTTGATCTGTGAGCCGGGAATCCTAAAAAGCCCCTTCCCCTATTCTTCTGCAGGTCAGGTTCAGCCTGTAGATCTGGGTGCGCCTCGGGACTCCTTCCCACACACTTTGCGCCCCAGGGAGATGCAGGTGAAACTCATAGAGTGCTGAAAAGTTCCCGGCTTCCTTCCCGGCCCAGGCCCGGGTGAAAAAAACTTTTATCCCTCAGCGGTTTTATGGGCACCTTCTCAACTTGTGCTTCTACCGCCGCTGCCACCTGCAGCCTCACGTCTGCAGGGCGCCATCCTTGGCTCCAGGAACCGCTTATGTCCTGGAGCTGCAAATAAACCAGAAATCATTGGAGGTGGAGGGGACGGACACGTGGCTCCAACTGCCCATCCAGCTACTAGGCAAACTTTGCTTTCACTGCTAGAAAGGAGGCCCGGCAATTCTAGTTTTGCCCCGAAAGCGGAGGCGCTTTGATATTCCGGGTTTCAACTGGAGAGCTTGGCCCAGGCGTCCAGTTGCCCCGCGGCCGGGCCAGGCTGGGTGCTGGGGGCAGCCGGGCTGCTGCGGGAGCTCAACTTTGGCTACTCCCCCTGGCCGTAAATTAGTCTACGCCTCCTTCCCGCTCGCCTACGCTCTGGGAGCCGGCATTTCTACAAATGCAAACCGCCAGATCCGGCTGATGAGGGCCTGGGGTCTGCAGAGTGGTAACCCAGGTAGAACTAAACGGGGTCCCTGCAATCCGCACTTACCCGGCCTAACACCTCCCCTACCGCCCACTTTTCCCCAGGTCTCAGCGCCCATTCCCAATAGGTCAGTATCTCCTCTGCTCCGTTGGCTCTCCTGGCCCGCCACCTGTCTGTTGGGACACCTCGGAGGGTCTCTACTCTCCCATTCTCTTCCATCTCCTTCCAAGAACACCCCAACTTCCTCAGCTCTCACCTGAACCCCCGAGGCACAGTTTCTTCTCTCCAGACTAAATCCGGACTCGAGGCTGGTGGGAAAGCCCCGGAGTCTTCCACACTAGGCTGCAAACTACTTGCTTAACAAGTCCAAAGGTCAGCTAAAGTTTAGCTGATAAACAGAACCAGTACAAGAAGGTCTTCAGCCCCCCAGCGTGAGTACAATGGACCCTGGCAAGCCCCGCTCCCGCCGGAGTCCCCAGCTCTCCACGTCTGCCCCACAAACTCTCCCTCTCTCATCTGTTTCCCCCACGACCATTTGCATCTTGCCGAAAGCCGGGCCCTCCCTGCTAATTTGCATATCTTATATGGCCTAATGGTGGCGATCATGGCAAGTTAGAAGTTTTCTGACTTCTCGGAGGAGACTCCGGGACCCCGCGGAGTAACTGGTGTCTGGAGGCTGAAGTGTGGGGGCTTCCTGGACTTGGGGTTCGCTTGTGAAACTCCCCACTTCCTTCTTCTCTTGCACCCACACACCCCCTTCTTTTTCTGTCCTTGGAAAATGGTGTCCAAGCTCACGTCGCTCCAGCAAGAACTCCTGAGCGCCCTGCTGAGCTCTGGAGTCACCAAGGAGGTGCTGGTCCAGGCCTTGGAAGAGTTACTGCCATCCCCGAGTTTCGGGGTGAAGCTGGAGACGCTGCCTCTGTCCCCCGGGAGCGGGGCCGAACCCGAGACCAAGCCGGTTTTCCATACCCTCACGAACGGCCACGCCAAGGGCCGCTTATCCGGGGACGAGGGCTCCGAGGACGGGGACGATTATGACACCCCTCCCATCCTCAAGGAACTGCAGGCGCTCAACACCGAGGAGGCGGCGGAGCAGCGGGCGGAGGTTGACCGGATGCTCAGGTGGGTGCGGACCGAGGTCGGAGGTACGCGCTCAGCCCCTTGAGAAGCGGAGCGGCCTTGCGCCTAAGCTACACAGAGCCCATGTCTCTCGCCATACCTGTTCCCCACCACAGAAGTCCCCCGGGGGGCGCTCCGCTTCTCTCCCAACACCTGGACCCCTCTCAACTCCTCAACTGGATGGCCCTGAGCCCTGAGGCTTCATCTCCCCCTGTCCAGGGCAGCGCCCGGGACCCAAGAGTCCCTCCTGGCCGGGCTGCGGAGCCCTTTGCCCGCGCAACTGAAGGTGTGAGTGGGTTCCGTGAAACAGCAGTGGTTTCCCAAGAGCAGAGGCTCGGGCCGCACAAGTCCCAGGCCACGCATTTCTCCCGGGCGCCTCCTCTCCGGTCCTGGTAAAACTCAGGCCTAGGGTACAGCGTCCTACTGTTCTTTGCAAAAGAACAGGCGTCAGCCGAGGCCGGGATGGGGGGTGGGGGAGTGGGGGGCGAATTCTCAGGTGGGCACTCCCATCTGCAGCGCCGAAGCAAGGCCCAGGATTATCCGGAATCCCCCAAACTGGTTTAGATTTGCAAAAGGAAATGTTTGCATGTTATAGGGTCAGGATAGACACTCACGGGGCAAAATTAGCCATATATCTAAACAAGCGAGGGGCAAATGCGGCTAAAATCCCAGTTCGCAGCGGACCTGGTCGCAACCTGAGAAAGGGCGTTTCCGGATCTCGCCGCTGACACCCTGGCTTCCCGGGGGAATTCAGGCGGCTTGCCTGCAGTCTGTCTCCCGGTTCGGGATCGTTTCCTGGGCCTCTTCGATCGGCCTAGGGCTTTGACAGCTGGTTACTAATTATTCAAGGAGCCGAGCGGTTCCCTTAGATCGCAAGTCGCTCCCAGCCGCTCCGCTTTAGGACCGAACCCCCTCGCGTGGCCTCGGACACTTCAGCGCCGCGGTTTCAAGGCAGGGCCAGGACCAAAGTCGCGACCCGGACTCGGGCTGCCTCAGTTGCATGTCCATAGTGGCACTTTGGGGTGGAATATGACCTTGCATTTGAATTTGCCATCTGGGGACCTGGCGGCTTACTCTCTAGCAAAGACAATCAGGAGGGACTTGTAGCCCTAACCCCCGCCCCCGCCCCCAAATACTTAGTTACAATTCGTAGGTTTGACGTTCTTCCCTCATCATTTCTCCGAGTGGCGGCGGTTTCTCGCCCGCCGGAGTTTGTGCGCAGGAAGGTGAGAGGGTTCGGTAGGAGCGAGGGTTCGGTAGGAGCGGCCAGGGAGCCAGTCGGCCTGGAGGTTGACCAGGGCCTGGTGGACTAACGAGCTCCCGCCGCCTACCACTTGGGGCCCGCCGGGCCTAGGCCCGTCAGCCCAAGAACCCGTGAGCAGGCTCTACTGGGGTCTGGGAAGCCCAAGGCGACCAAGGGCGCCCCTCTGTACCCAGCCCCGCGCGGGGCTGGACGCAGCAGAAATGTAACATAAACTGCAGCACGTGGAGTTAGGGTGTTATTAATTTATTTCTATAAATCATCAACAGAAAGATACACAAAGAGTCGTGATTAGGTTGAAAAGAGAGGCGGGTTATTCATTGGTGAAGTTGTAAACGCGGCTTAGTAAGGGAAGGAAATCAAAACTCCGATGCGGGGTTGCTCGCCGCTCTCAGCTCGCGCGCGCTCGCGCACACACGCGCGCGCACACACACACACGCACACACACACACACACACACAGAGCACTTCGGGGCGCTCTGGCCAAGCCCCCAGTGCGGGCACAGCCCCGGGGCCGCCAACACCTGCAGGCCCTGCCGGCAGAGAGCCGGGCTCGGCCCTGGGTCCTGGACCTCAGCCCTCTGCCCTCGGCAAAACGCCGGCTCCAACCAGGCTGCGAGCGAGGAGGCTAGGGGTTCTGAGACGCTCGCCGCGATGGGGACGCAGGAGGGACCCCGGGGTTTTCTCCCCTTCCCAAACGGGTGCTGCCTTCCTTCCCCCACCTTTGGGAGTGCTCGGACTTATAAATTTTTCAAGAAATTGCTAGCGGTCCCCAGGTCACTGCGCAGTCGGCTCCTGAGCGCCAGACACACACTCCGTTTTTTGCCCACCCAGTTTCCCTAAGGCGGAAAGAAAAGAACAGGAAAAGTCACTTTTTGGAGCGCTCGGAAGCTCTCCATACCTCCTAGAAGAGGAAGGCGAAAAAGGAAGGTCGGGGACTGCGCGCTGCCGGGTCCCTGGGTCTGGGTGGAGCCGGCCTCACTCTCGGGTCTCTCCACCCTGGCGCGTCGGCGGCGTTTGGAAAGAAGCTGGAGTTGAGGCTTCTTAACCAACACGCGGCCAGCTGTGCTGGGGTCCAGGGTGTTTCTGGTCGTGGGCCGCAGAGGCATTGTTTGGAAAGCGGCGTGCTGGGCGGACGGTGCGCGCGCCCAGGTCCGGCGTTTGACACCTGCGCTCGGAGCACAAAGGCCGCGCGCGCTTCTCGGGATCGTGTATTTATTGGGGTCGGGGACCCCTGAACATGAGCTGTATTTCAAGTTTTCAAAAGTAACCAGGTCTCCAGGTTCTTCTCGGTGAATCTGTTGTTGATTCTGGGGTCAGAGAGCTGTAAAGGTATAACTACGCCATCTTACCCGCAACTCTAGTTCTTTAATGCGGTCTTAAAAGCTTTGCTGTGGTTTATAGGGTTTTCCTGGTCTTCTTCTTTTTTTAACTTTCCCAATTGTTGAACTAATTCACTCTTTCCACAGAACCCTTAGCGCTTAGAACACTACATTATTTCTCTAGATTTTTTAGACACACAAAATGAACACAAATTAAAATTGTAAGCAAAACAAAACAAAGAATCTATTAAATAATAATTTTTAAAATCCAAATACTTTTTCTAACTTTAAAAGCTATTGTTCGTATCTGGTGAAAGTGTTTTTCCACCCTAGAAATATCTGTGGAAATATTCGCCACAAATAAGCTTTTAAATGATCTCTAGTATTTCCACGGGTACGTCCAAAATGTCACGTTATTTTTCTCTTACTCCGGGTGAATTCTCCATGTTTGAAACTGTAACGCACTTTCTCATTTTTTGTTCTTGTTGTTACTTTATTATATTGTATTACTTGGAAGTTTCTTTATAAATACTTGAGAAATTCGTTAACTTATATGTAATTAATCTTAAAAGTTTGCATTTCTCAAAAACATCTCTATCAAAACCCGGATTCTCACAAATTTAATATCAAAAATTTGCTAAAATAGTTACCCAAATGCTTACAAAATATCTCAGTTTAATTACTAGACTTTTGATTTATTAAACTATTTTATTTGACATTATAGGCACCATTTAAAAATAAATTAGGTATTTAATTTGCAACACTGTATCTGGTTTTACCTTTTTACCTCTGTTTTACACTATTTTTTATTATTTCATCTGAAACTTTTTTCCCTTCATTTTTTCATGTTTTATTAAGCTATTATATACATCAACATATAATTTTTTTAAGTTAAATATGTGGCTACACTAAACAAATAGTATATGTGGATATACTGCTTCTTTAATACTTTTGTTCTATACTGTGCATTATTTTCTTATTTTTTTTGTTTTAAATGACATCTCTCAGTTTTGTCACCTATTCAATAAATAAGAAACAATATTGTCAAAGTTGAAAACATTTTAAATAAATAAAATCCAAAGGCATTACCACATTCTTCTAAAGAAGCTTTTTGTACATCTTAGTTTATGAGAAATGAAGAATATAAGCAAGGTCTTATGCAAGCTTGAAATTTGAGAGAAGTATATTACTTTCCAGATACTCTTCCTGATCAGAGTAGAAATGTAAAAATACAGAAAAACAAGTCATTGGGAATCGTTACTATTTGGAAATTGAAATTATTCACTCCCATTAGGTTTTATTTTGGAGGTGTGGCTGTGATGATTTTTTTTTTTAACTTTACTTGCCTCACCTCAGTGGAGTGATTCTTCAGTCTCAGGGAGGAATGTCATTGTAGTTCTTAAAACTTCTAAAATTCTGAAAACCATTTAACATGTGGCTAACAAGTTATCTTTGTGTCTCAGGAGATAGACATATATCTTTTATTCCTATTTTGTAAGACAAGAAACTGAGACACGCATTCAGAAGGAAAACAATGTGAAAGAGGTCTAGGTGAATTTAGAAACTGATGCTACTACCCCGATTATTTTTGGATCAGCCAGCCCAGCCCTAAGCTAATAGCACCTCCACTTTCCAGTGGGTCTCTTGCCATTTAAGGCTCTCTCAGTCCAGGGAAATGAAGGAACTTTTCTTTCTGCTTAAGAAGAGACAGTGCTGGTAGTGCTTTCCCATTCCTGAAAATAGGAAATCATCTTCATCTTTTCTCACTTAATCTCAAACGAAAGGAGTGGAGTGTACTATCTAGGAGCATTCATCTCCCCTTTTATTTAGGTTCTATTTTGGCCTCACATCTCTCCCAAGGATGTAGTTTGGACAGGTGGAGACATAAGTGAAGATCAGAGTTTTTCACAGAGTTTAGGTAAAACACTTAGAGAATATATCTCCCCAGACGTCTTCAACCAGCATCCTAACCGTTTACTTATATGTCTAGTGAGGATCCTTGGAGGGCTGCCAAAATGATCAAAGGCTACATGCAGCAACACAACATCCCCCAGAGGGAGGTAGTCGATGTCACGGGTCTGAACCAGTCACACCTCTCCCAGCATCTCAACAAGGGCACCCCTATGAAGACCCAGAAGCGTGCCGCCCTGTATACCTGGTACGTCCGAAAGCAACGGGAGATCCTCAGACGTAAGTGTTTTAATTTTGCCTCTGCCTCAACCTGGAGTGACCTTTGCCCTAACTCTAACCCCTGTGGGATGCCTCAGTTTCCCCTTCTCCAAGAAGGTCTGCATGGCACTTGGCAAATATAAGGAAGCTGGCAGTTAGATTTGGCCTTCATAGTTGCTGTACGATGAATTGGCTTATATCATTTTCTTCTTACACAGTCCCTTACTACCCAGCCAGGTGTTCTGACAAGTCCTTCAGTGTGCACGATGGTCCCTGCTTCCAACATCTTTCTCTTTGAAACTGAATGTGTAGCAGTGGAATATTGTTCCCAAAGTAAGCCAAACAGGTCCCCTTGATACATGACCACAGATTAGAGTTGCCAAGGAAGATATTTTATAGTAAACAATAATATTGATCACTATTACTGTTATTTTCCTCCCCTCTTGGGGGGGGGGAGGATTATTTTTTTAAAAAATAGGACATTTGTATATATATATAGATATATTTAAAACCTGACCCTATTATTTTGGGGAGGGGGTGGTGACTGAGTTCTGAAGAAATTTAAAGCACTTACTCACATTTACCAAAGGTGGTAGAGTTTGGGGACATCAGCTGAAGAAGCCGCTTCTGGCTAAGGCAGGATACAGTAAAAGTGTCTGCCTTTGGAACTCTGACCAATCAATTCTGGTCATTCCCATTCCCAGATTTCCTTTCTGTCCCAAATCGCTTCCACTTAATAATATCGAGAGACTTTTGTTTTGAAATCTAGGGAAGTTTGAACTTCATTTGAATGACAAGAGTAGGAAATGACATACTGTTTTTATTTTAGGAAAGCATACCTTTACATTATACTTTAATTATTTTGATCCTTTTCCTAGGAAAATTTTGTATGAGTTTTCACTCTTCAGCACACTGTCCTCTGGGCTATGGACTTTTCTGTCTTTGCCAAGAAAATTAGTTTCCATCACTTTCTGAAGTGGGTTTTTTTCCCCTCTCACTAGATGGTCACTTTTAAAAAATTATTTTTGTTTTCTATCACACACTGCTCTGAAGTGATTGTTTCAGTATTTATTGTCTCAATGTATATGGGCTGGAAAGGCTTTCATGGTGGAAGGAAAGATTTTTTTTTAGTCATTCATCTCATGTTGTGGTCATTCTCTCTTTTGTTGGAAGCATTGAAATGGATAGATTAGAAGAAGCAAAGTAAGAGCTCTTTGCTGCATAGGGTAGGAGTCTCTGGGTTGATCCACCATCTGGGGTGACTAGGTCTGCAAGAATTTGTGTTTCTGACGTGAAGCAACTCTCTGTAATTCCTGAAAAGTCCATTATCAGGAGTCACAGTCTCCAAAGGCCAGAGAACCCTTGGAACCTGCCTTCACTAATCCAAGGCCCATTTGACATTTTTAGTTTGAGTTGCCTCTCTGTGTTCAATGGCAGTTCCCTCAGAAAGGAGACGGAAGTAGGAAAGACCAAATGGGAGCTTCTAAAAAGACAGGAAGCCCAGATAATTTCTCAAGATCCTTGAGAAAGGACATTTAATAAAATAACTTATGCTATAGTCTCTGCAAGGGGTTTTTTAGTTGTTATTTTTATCATTACTCAAAAATCACATGAGACATAAAGCTTAAGAAACATTTCTTCATTCTGTAAATATTATATGAGCAGCTATTAGGTGCCAAGCACTGTGCTGGGCTGTGGGATACACAGCCCAGAGTCTCACAACCTAATGGAGGGATGAAATGTGTGAATAGATAAGGCCAAATGCTTTCTAAAGCTTCTGTAAAGGTATATACAAGGGGCAGCAGAGGAATTGCTAAACTGCCCGGAGACATCATGAAAGGCTTCCTAGAGGAGGTGACATTTGAACCAAAGTCTGACAGATGACTGTAACACATACCATCATGGGGTAAAAATTAGAAGGTGAGATAAATAAAAGAGGGACACAAGTGAATGGGGTAGGAGGAAAGAGAAAGAGGGGGGAGAATTTTAAAAAGGTGTTATGTGATTACAAATTTTCTTAAAAAAAATAATAAATGGTAATATTCATGGGCTCATCTACATACATAGAATCTTCTTGTTCAAGTCAACTTCTGAGGCTGTAAAAAGGCTACTGAACCCAACTTCTCCAAGTTAATTTTTATGGGTGGTGAACATTTTCTTTCTCTTCCTGCCCTCACTTCCACTCTCATTAATCTGGAAAGAAGGAGAAGAGAGTTGGTGGTGGCTGGAGGACATGGGAAGTCTAGTTCTTCAAAAACTGAGGGACAAGGGCCAAGGCCCTGAGGTGGGTAGAGCCTGGATGTTTCTGGCATGCTCTAGGTTCTGCACGCCATGCAGGCTGCTGCCTCCTCAAAGGGCAGTGGACAGATAGGCAGCCCCCCACAGTATGGGTGGTTGTGAATGTGTTTCACACCCACCACAGACGAAACTTTAGGAGTCAGTTTTACTTCCACCTAAGTCAGACTTGAAGGTTTTACAGGTGTGTTATTTGCATGGTTTTGTTTGTTTTTTGGCAAGAGGTGATACAAAGGCTGCTGGTTAGGAGCCTTAGGGTCTCCAGGCTGGGTTCACATCATGGCTTCTGCCCCACATCCTTGTGACTTTGAACAAGTCACTTAACCAGTCTGAACCTCAATTCCTTCATCTATAAAATGGAGATAGCAATACTTGTTGCATGGCAAGGATGTGAGAAATAGATGAAGGGACACATTTAGAGGACTTGGCCTCTATAGAAATGGTTCAATAAATGTTAATTCTTATTATATCTGTTCACATTGAGAACCTCGAATTGATCCTGGGTCCTTGGGCTTATCCATATTGGCTTTGGCTGTTATTCATGGTGATTCCTCAGGTCCACAGGGAGGAGAGAAGACACTGAGGCAGACCCCCACTGAGTAGGGCAGGGTTCCCCAACCCCCAGGCTGAAGACCGGTACCTGTCTGTGGCCTGTCAGGAACTGGGCTACACAGCAGGAGGTGAGCAGCTGGGGAGCAAGCAAAGCTTCATCTGTATTTGCAGCCACTCCCCAGTGCTAACATCACTCCCTCAACTCTACCTCAGATTATCAGGATTTAGAGTCTCATAGGAGTACCGATTCCTGGTGCCAAAAAGTTGGAGACTGCTGGAGTAGGGAACTTCTCTCTATTCCTCTGATTGTCTCTAAAGTAACTGCACTTAGATGCCTGCTGTGAAGACCCAATATTATAGAAGATGTGAAAGCATTTTGAAAAGCATAACCTCCATAGGAATTTGAGTCATCATCATCATCCTGACTAGTGGTAGATGTTCTAAAGATATTTAGGACCCCTTGGGTTTACATCCAGTCCTATTCTGCAGATGGGGAAGCTGAGAGACTGGGGATTGAAGTACTTGACTGGGGCCCTACATTATCCTGTTGAATCAGTGACTTCCTGACCGTAAACTTGGCACAGACTCTCCCACAATCTAAAGGAGTTTTGGGAACCAGTGAAAACAGAGCCCTAAGTGGCTTGAGAATCATCTAAAATGGATAGGACCCAAAACAAAGGCCCCAGTGACATGTTCAGTTCATCAACCAGGGAGACCGCTCATTGACTTGGCCAGTCAGCAACTGATTAAACAGACCCCAATACCACCTGCAGCTGGGGTCCTAAGTCCAGGTGGCCCACTGCTCCTGTGATGGACCAAAATGGAAATGAATCCTCTGAATGATAGTAAGTTCCCCATTGCTGGGGATATATAGATTGGAGGACCACATGGCAGGATGTGGTAGAGGGGATTCAAGCATTAAGTAGTGCCCTGACTTTGAACCTTGAGGATTTTGGTTCCAGTCATCTCTCACACATGTGGGAGTGACTTCAGGAACCAAGAAAGAAAAACATTAAGGTCCAGAACATGGGGACCAGCAGTTAAGAAATTGATCTGTTACGTGTCCTTGCTCAGCAGGGTGCTTGGCCTCTATGCTTATTCATCTGTAAAATGGAATCAATCACCCCGATGAACCCTGCTTCGTGCAGCTGTGAGGAAGAGAACAACAAAGCTCTCTTCCTCCATAAGCAAATATCAAATCATTCTTAAACCATATAGGCTAGGGCATCACCACTGGGCAAGCTGCTGTCTTTTTTCATTCATTCAGCCAAAATGTATTGAGGATCATGATATGCCCAGGTCCCGGGAAGGGACAGACAGGGAGCATCATTCCTTCTGCATTTATCTTTCTCCAACTCATTAAACGTCATTCCTAGAAAAGTCCTGTGTCTGCCATCTTCAGCTTGTGTGGGTGTGTCTGTAAGGCCTTTCCCTCATAAAGGGATTCCTGGACACACACACACACACACACCCCATTGCCTTTGAAATTATCTAGATCTGAAGAGCTTCTACTCTTTCCAATATAAAACTCCAGTTATATTTATTTCAAAGCTGTGGTCAAAAAGTTTTTTGGGTTTTGGGTTTTTCTAAGAGTATAACATTATAATGTAGATTCTTAGTACACATGAGGAGAGAGGAGGGGTGGGGAGAGCTACTTTCAGTCTCTGAATATTTTGTCTAACTACAAATTGTACCTTTGAGTACTTTCCTCCTAGACCTGAGACTTGGTTGATTTCATCCCCTTGAAAAAATACAAGAGTTCAATACAGAGTATTGCTTCATGTTTGAGGCCATTGAAGGAAATGGCAGGGGGAATAAATTGCTCTTAAAACAATGGTTGGCAACATTGGAGCTCCTTCAAAGGAAGGAAAGGGGTGGCTTTGTGGAGTGAACTGAGGTGGGCAGTGAGGGGCCTGTCGTGAGCCTTCCCTCTGCATCCTCATATACAATAACAGCAGATCACAAAGCTTAAGGGAGAGGAATAAAAGTGTTTTTGTTCGTCTGTCTATCTGTCTGCCAAGTGAAGGCTACAGACGCTATCAAATCTACTCCTTTCTCTTTTCAGAATTCAACCAGACAGTCCAGAGTTCTGGAAATATGACAGACAAAAGCAGTCAGGATCAGCTGCTGTTTCTCTTTCCAGAGTTCAGTCAACAGAGCCAGGGGCCTGGGCAGTCCGATGACGCCTGCTCTGAGCCCGCCAACAAGAAGATGCGTCGCAACCGGTTCAAATGGGGGCCCGCATCCCAGCAAATCTTGTACCAGGCCTACGACCGGCAAAAGAACCCCAGCAAGGAAGAGAGGGAGGCCTTAGTGGAGGAATGCAACAGGTAACACCACAAGAAGCTCACCCGAGCAGGCTGGCAAGCACATGGACCAAATATCCATCCCCTCAGTCCTGGGATATAGAGACACTGGTTATCCAGATAAGTGTGGCTAAATCAGGGCTTCCCAAAGTGTGTTCCACGGAATCCTAATTTCAAGTCGTTAATAAATAGATTTGAGGAACGTCATATGCATACTTCCTCTTAGAGAGTCATGACATACATTAATATATTAGAGGCTCTGAGGAGTTCTGCAGTCGAGAAACCCACTTAGCTTTGTTGAATTGATTGTTGACCATGAAATCTTTTTTTTTTTTCAGGGAATACCCCTATGAACTATTATTCCAGGGAAGATACTCTGGAGAGGGCTGATCTAAAATATGATGCCAGCAAAATGAGAATCATGTGTTTGACTGCATATAAACCAGGGAAAAACTATCTCTTAGCCACAGACTGGCTCTGGCCTCTACCAATTGTTGTACAGCCATTGGTCCAAAAGGAAATTTGGCAGGAGAGCAAGAATTGGTTAGATCTGTTCAGTCTACTCTGCCCACACTGATTAGAGTTCTTTTTGTATCTTAACAATTACATGTAATTTCAAAGAAAACTATTAGAAGTCTTTGAGATCTCTTTTTGCTTCATTCCTGCCTCATCCTCCCTGACTCCAACAGTGACTTTCTAAAAAATCTGCTCTTTGTTCTGGCCAAGACCTGTGGGCTCTCTCTCTGTCTCTGGGCTGGGCTGGCTCTGGCAGTGGAAGGATGTGGCAGTGAGATCAGGCCAGAAAGTGGGGAGTCAAAGCGATCAGCTGTGCTCTGTCCCCCTGCCAATATCCAGTGTTGTCTAAGAATCTCTCTCACACCTGGAACTGGGAATTCATCAGCAATGATAAAACTGGAGACCAACCATCTCTGCATACCCTCCTTCATGCCTCACTCAGCCTGCCCTCTGGGGGAAATACCTGCCATGCAAGTAATGGATCTGTCTTCCCTGACATCCTTTTGGGGTGTCTAAACCCCAAAAGGTCAGAAGTTTTTTAGAGTGCCATGAAGGGACTCTACTCGGACAGCCTGCAAAGGACGTTGCCTTTGGTACAATGGAAGAGTAGCAACATAAGGAGATGTCAGGAAGCCCAGTCTGGACCTTCCCCCTGAATTTCCTGTCCCCAGCTTGCTCTCTTCTCGCGGGAGCCACATCGGAGGCTAAGTCCCTGATTTCTAGGCAGCAGAGCTTGCTTAGTACCTGTGTTCGGCCCCACTCTAGCCATCTCATCAGAGAACTACCTTTTCTCTAGACAGGCTTTCCCCCAGGCTCCTGCTCTCTCCTGGGCCTCTTTGTACTCCTATCCAAGACTACTGTGATTATGTGTTTGGGACCAAGCACAGCCATCCACCTCCTGCCTGCCCTCACTCACCATCTCCCCTCTGTCCATTTTCAGGGCAGAATGTTTGCAGCGAGGGGTCTCCCCCTCCAAAGCCCACGGCCTGGGCTCCAACCTGGTCACTGAGGTCCGTGTCTACAACTGGTTTGCAAACCGCAGGAAAGAGGAAGCATTCCGGCAGAAGCTGGCCATGGATGCCTACGGCTCCAACCAGACACACAGCCTGAACCCCTTGCTCTCCCACGGCTCCCCCCACCACCAGCCCAGCGCTTCTCCTCCAAACAAGCTGTCAGGTAAGCAGGCCCCAGGCCCCACTGCCCCGGCCACCTAACCAGCCTGCTTCTCCCAAGGGTCTCATCTGGCTCAAGATTTTCCATAGGAGGAAATGCTTTGGGATGGTCCAAGGGCCTGTCCCCTCTTGCGGCCAGAATGTTCTGTGAAAATAGTGTGTGACTGTGGCCGGGGTTCCTCTGAGCCCTCTCTCAGCCTCCAGGAAGCCCTTCGCTCCATTCTTCTCTAGTCCCCTTTCTTCACCCTCTGTGGCTGCTGACTCAGTGGGTCAGTGCTACCATCAGATTAGACTGAGAAAGCTGCCTTGTTGGTGTGCCAGGTCCAAACTGCAGGCAGAAGGGTGGCCTTCTTCAACCCCGTCCACATTCCACCTCAGGGCTCTGTCCAGCTCCAACAGGAGGAGCCTAGGGACCTCTGGGGAAGGGCTACTCTATGGGCATCCTCTGCTTGTTGGCTTCTGCACTCTGCCAGAGTTAGGGCAGAGTCAGTCACTTAAAATCTGTGCAGTAATAAGTTGGCCAAAATGGATTGAGTACCTTTTGTGTGCTTCTGTGTGCCTGGCCCTGGCCTGGATTAGGATGTATCTGCTGTGTGTGTGTGGCAGGAGGGAGGGCTTGTCAGGATGGAGTCCCACATCTTCGTTGTAGGAAAGTACCCCTGTGTGCTGAGCGCTGCATCAGGCATAGGCCGGGGTGAGCATTTCTCCCCTTGGGGCTTAGTTCTTCCAGGAAAGCTGGCTTCCCAGAATGGGTGTGCTTATTTAGGCCGGTTTGGTGACTGTGTAGACAAAGGGTGCCATGGTCCTGCCTGCTCTTGGGAAGGGCTTGCGGAAGTGGGTGGTTGTGAAACCTGTCCCCCTCTTTGCCTGCTGGTTGCCCTTCTGCTGGGAAAGGCCTGAGATCTGGAGCTGACTTAAGTGTTGCAGGGGACAGGTTCAGAACCACCAGCTGGGCGATATCCAAGCATTTGCTCCACTATGCCCTCCCATAGCATGACCTCTTCAAGGGTCTCTGGGAGCCTGCAACTGTCCAGCATGAAGCCTGGGCCAGGGCTCGGAGCTTCTCTGCATCCTGCTTCCACAGAAGGGAAGGGCTCAGCCACCTGGGGAGCAATTTTGGTTGCGCTTAAGAGGCACAGAATCCCCTAGACCAAAACTGGCCTGACTGCAGAGAAACTTAGCCCCTTTATGGATATTAAAAGGAGGGTTCAGAGGGCAGTGGCAAACGGCTTGTGGCCGGCACTGAGCAGGACTGGAGCACTTACTTGCCACCCGCAGTGATCCATGGAGCTGGATCTGGGAGCTGCGGGGGGGCGTGGCTGGGGCAAGGGGCATTATTGAAAAGACAATGGCTATTGTGCTGGGACTTGTGATCTCCACACCAAAGTCAGGGAGCCTGCAAGCCAAACAAAGGCCCAGCAGCTTTCTGACAAGCTGGGGTTGTGGTGAGGTCACCACAGGGTCGTTAGCTTAGGCCTTCTGTGTTCTGAAAGGAGGCTGGAGGGACCACATCAGGTCCTGGAAACCGGGCAGTTCAGAGACCCCTCTGATCGGTCTGAGAAGGCACATCCCACTAGAAGCAGATTCTCTGGGACCCCCAGAAGTCTTGGCATTTTAAAAAATCATGGGCTGTTAAAACTGGGAGGGACTTTGAAGAAGGAAACTGAGGCCCAGAAAGAGGTAGTGACCCTCCAAAGTAACAGAGCAATGGGCAGCACAGGGACTAGAACTCGGGGCTGTTGGTTCCCATGCCATACTGTCCACAGCACAGGTACACAATGAGTATGTACCAAGTCCCAACATGGTGCTTGTGATGACTAAGGCACACATGCATCAGCCCTTGTGAGCTTATTATGTAGTTGCGTGGAGTCCATAGAACCAGCTGGGGATTGAGGTGATCTTTGGGAGCTTCGTGCGTTTTTCTAGGGACAGTCTGCTGTTTATGGAGCCGTGTTTGTGGGACACTGTATGTTTTCAGTGGCTGCTTTTCTCTCTACGTTAATTTTCACTCAGGAGTTATCAAGCTAGTCCTGGTCCATACCAAGGAACTGGGTTCTCTGGACTGAGTTAATTCTCATAACTATAGCGTGGCCAATTCACATAACTTCTCTGAGTCTGAATTTCCTGTCTGTAAAATGGAGAAATAGTACCTACCTCCTAGAGTCTATATGAGGATTAAATGAGAGAATGTGTAAACACTGTCTTTCCCAATAAACCATAACTACTATCATTTTCATTATTCTTATTATTACAGAGGACTAAACAAATGGCAGTGGAAAAAAGACAGGCAGCAGAAAGCTATTTCCTTTTAAATTTCACATACCAGGGCCTTATTCCTAAGAGGCAGTGAGTTGTGTCCTGGCACTGGGACTGGAAGCATAGGAGGCCGCTGGACTGGTACCTGGGTTGTAGGGTGCTGGCATTTGTGCCTGTGTCCCCCTTTCAGGCTGCCAGGGCGGGAGGCACATGAGCTGTGACAGGGCTCCTAGGGAATGCACCTAGGGCTAGGCAGACAGCAGGCTGGCACCCAGTGCTCAGCAGAGCCTTGGTTTGCAGAGCCTCGTGGTACACTTCCCATCATGGTCCCGTGACCAAGGTAAGATCTCTTGGTCTCTAACCTGGCCTAAAATGTAACTGGATGCAGAATACAAGAAGAGTTCTGTGGTGGCTGAGGGGAAACCAACATCCGAGTCAGCATAGGAACCTCTAATGCTGAGCTGGGGAGACAAGGCCCCAATCCCTGTGCCCCGAAACCCCCATCCCCCAAACACCAGTCTCTGAGCCTGGAGGACTGGAGGCACCTTAGAGACAAATCTTTCCCTAGAAGACTCTTTCTGGAGAGGAGAGCATCCCTGTGCTAACGGTGCCCCTTCCCTCCCAGCCACGCTTAGTGCCTTGTGGCCCACTTGCCCACGATGACCACAGTGTGACCCTGGTCCTGGAATGTCCTGCACAATAGGAGTGGCAGGAGGAGCACTTTGCCTCTGTCAGCGGCTGATTGGTTACAAGGTGCCCTACAAACACACTGTCAGCAGAATCAGCTGTTTTCAGCATTGCCCCTCCCGGCTTTACAATCACACATCAGCATGCAGCCCAGGGTTGTCATGGCTTTGTCTCCCTTATGCATGCTTAATTGACAATTAAGTTGGGGCTTTGAACCAGCCTGGCTGCTGCTGATGGGCCTTCATCTTTCCAGTGAGTGTCACAGGGGCACCCTTTGTTTGCTCTTCTTGGGGGCCTGAAGTTACTGTAGCAGGCTGCAGGCAGCCATTTATCTTCAGCCTGGAAAGCCTTTATCTGTACCCCCCTCCATTCCAACTCTCGCCAGCAGGAGCTGTCCCTGGTTATAGACCCCATGACAGCCCATTCTGAGGCCATTGAGCAGGCCCGGAGTGATGGCTCCTACCTCCATTCTGGAGCGGAATCAAGAGAAAGGCCTCCAAAAGGTCAGAGAGCAGGGCTGTGGCAAGGAAAAGGACTGGTTGGAGACTGGTGCTCATATTGATCAGCTTAAGGAGGAGGAGGAAGTTAGCGTGGGATGGAAACTGGGCTAGCCTTGACCCAAGCCAGGGATCCGGCCGTGTGATCTGTGGTGGACTTCTCTGTACCCTTTGCTCCAATCTGCGGCAAACTCACCTGGCCACCTCCAGCAAACTTGCCTGGCTGCCTTGTGACAGCAAGGGAGGAGCAGAAGGTCTTCATTAGCCTTTATTCACCTCACACATAATGTCCTCACTCTTGTGTCACCTTTTGAGATGGAGATTAATGCTTATTTCCTGGAAAGAAAGTAAGGCACAGAGGTGAGCAGAAGCCCCTCCAGGGTAACTTTCAGCTACCTTGAACCATAGCCTGTTTACTTAAGAAGAGATGTTTATTTCAGTGGCTGCTTACTCCTCCCCCTCTTTGAACTCTATTCCTCTCTCCCAAGCTCAATGGACTTGATCGCCCTGATGATCAGATCCGAGATTGAAAACCAGAGCGTCTTGCCTCCCCTGCCCCCCACCCGCTTTCACATCTCCCAAGTCACCTATAGAAATCGAACCCTGGGTCTTGGACAAATCAAACTCTGGGCTAGGATATCTGTGTGGTTGTTATTGTTTTCCCTAATGCTGAAATCCACCGGACCCAAGGAAATCTCAAAAGTGCAGGGTTGTAACTAAATGTGAATCGTTATAAGAGCTAGTGTGGATTGAGCACTTGCTGGGTACCAGGCCCTGGGCTAAGTACCTACATGCATCATCTTCTTTAATCCCGACAACAACCTTAATGGGTAGAAACCATCTGTATCCTTATCACCATTTTGCAATCAAGGAAAGTGAGATGTTTAGAATGTTAGTAATCTGCCCAAGTTCATATAGTTAATAAGCGGCAGAGACAGGTTTTGGGCTGTTATATACTGTCCATCTCTTTCTGCTTTACACAGATGCTAAGAACTTTATACAGATGCTAAAAACATTTCAGGCATGAAAACCAACACACACATACACACAATCCCCCCTACAGGCCCTTCTTCTCTCACATTCTTACTTCTCCCCTCTGAACGACAAAGGCTTTGGGAGAGTGTGGCCAAGTTGGTAGGGTAAGGGTGGGGGTCTCCCAGTTTGGCTACTTTACTGCTTCCCCTCACCCAACTATTGGGTCTCCCAGTCTGGCTACTTTACTGCTTCCCCTCACCCAACTGTTGCCCCTGACCAAGGTAGATTACGTGCGCTGCCCAAAGAAGAAATCAAAGCCCCCTCTTTCACAGCCCCATCCCCATCTGGAAGGGGATTTGAACTGCCCTTGCAGTCAGCACTGTCTGGGGCACTAAATGTCTTAACAACTTAATGGGGCTTCTTAGACAGTGCAGGAACCTCAGCTCACCTCTGGAGCTCCGCCCCCTCCCTGGGCAGCAGACAAGAGGAGGGGGTTTATGAGGGCAGTCGTAAAAATATTCATCTCAGCAACAAAAGTCTCCATAGTAAATAAGCCCCATTGTCCCTATGTAGCAGATTATTTCAGTTTGATGAGAAACAAATCCTGCCTTGGAACATCTGCTATTTTAGGAAACTCTTTTCATATGAACTGAGAGCTCAGTGGCGGACATGGCCCTAATGTTGTCCTTCATAGAGACTTTATCTGACTGTCATTTTATCTGTTAAATTTGAAGGTCATTTTATCTTGTGGTAATACCCCCACCGGCTGCCACTAGATTGGGGAAGACAATCAGGATATTAATGAGATTATGAGGTTTGGCCTTCAGAGCATTCTGCCGGCAACCTTTCCCTGATAGGGGACCAACCCTGGCCTGCATACAAAGAAACCTGGCTGCTGAGCTGGTGGGGCTACCAGCCTCTGCACAAAGGGGCCAGGAGATACTGGAGTCCTATCACTGTAGGCAGCCTATTGGCCATGCCTAATCCCCCTGAAAGACCCTTAGAGGATTCAAGGACTCCTTGTTGCCTCCAGTCAGCTCTGAGGAGGAAGGAAGCTGCCTGCAAACACATAGGCCTGGCCTGCAGGTAATGGGAGAAGGGCCCTTGGAATCTGTTTGCTGAAGTTTTGATGGGAACTGACAGGAACTTGGAAAGAATTAAACACTGAAGGTACAGAGAGAGGCAGAAATTTGTGCAAGGTTTTTTGAATCTGATTGTTTGATGGGAAGGCACAAGATCTTGCTTTATGCTTCTACTCACTTTTCAAGAAGTACAAGCACAAATGGAGAAGGAAAAAAATTATATAATATATATGAAACATAGCCCCAAAATAAAATCAAAGGAAGCATACAGTTTTGGTTATCATCCTAGCTGTTTATAACAACTCTAGTATAAGGGTTGGCAAACTTTTTCTGTAAAGAGTCAGAGAGTAAATACTTTAGGCTTTTCAGGCCATACTATCTCTTCACTACTCGACCCTGTAGAGTAAAAGCAGCCATGGACCATATGTAAACAAATGAAGATGGCTGTCTTCCGAAAAAAACTTTATTTGTGAGGACTGAAATTTGTATTTCCTATAACTTTCATATATCACAAAATATTATTTTTTTGATTTTCCCCCAACCATTTAAAAATGTAAAAACCGTTTCAAGCTCATGAGTCATACAAAAACTGGCTGCTTTGGCCTGTGGACCACAGTGGGCTGACCCCCGCTCTAGGACAGTGGTTCCTAAACCTTACTGCACTTTGGAATCAACTGGGGAGCTTCTAAAAATTCCGCTGCCCAGGCTGCACCTTAGGTGCCCAACCACCAACAATCCCAACATTTAATATACACTAAGGATCCTCTGGGCAATGCTTTTACAAATCCAGTGGGTGTAGCAACAAAATCAT
Source organism: Pteropus medius (assembly GCF_902729225.1). Classification (NCBI taxonomy): domain Eukaryota; kingdom Metazoa; phylum Chordata; class Mammalia; order Chiroptera; family Pteropodidae; genus Pteropus; species Pteropus medius. Next base: position 8,106,488 of record NW_024349799.1, on the reverse strand, counting down.
GGGCTATAGAAGCAGACCTGAATTCCAATCTCAACTTAGCCACTTATTAGCTGTGTGACCCTGGACAAATCTCTGGGATCTCTGAGCCTGAGTTTCTCAATGCATAAACCGAGGATACTCCCTCATGCAAATGCTAGAAGGATTCAGTGAGATAATATATGTAAAGCATCCTGGATGTAGCAGGCTGTCATAAATGGTAGGTATTACTACTATTCCTTGCAGAGACTTGTTTATTTTGTTTTTTGTTTTTTGTTTTTTCCTTCTCTCTCTTGGAGGTTTCTTTTAATTCTTAGAGAATTTAAGTATTTTCAACTAGATACTCATCTTGGTATTTGTAGCAGACTCAGGCTGGCTTCTTATAGCACTTGGAGTTTGAGGCAGTTTCTCATTCTTCCAAGAAGGACTGCTCTGTGACATCCATGAGGCATTTCCAGTGCCATATCCAGTGCCATAGGCATTTAGTGCAAATACACTAAACAGCGAGAGAAAGCTGGGAAGCACCACGTATTGTGGTGGGGGAAGTGGGCTCATGACCATGTAGCAGGAGGTCAGGTTCACAAGATGACCCTGAATTTCCTATACCAAACAGGGCATTTTTCTTCTTTAATTAAAGGAGGTGTGAGTACCCTGCTTGTTAGTAATTAGCCCTCGTAACCTGCTAATTGGGGGAGGGGGCGTGGTACTTTCCTGGTGGAGGACATATCTGAGAAGCTTAGTGGCCTTTGTTCTTAGGAGGGAAGCTCCCCCAAACTTCAGGCACAGAGCGGTGAGGAGGAGAGGGTGACGTAAGTCCTGTAGTGAGCACAGGAAGCCACAGGAGCTCCCAAGGGCTGATTTTCTGGAAACTGTTTCCCTCAACCTGTGAGCATACATCCGCTTAAGACACCTTTCCATTGCCTCAGCTCTGGCTTCAGCAGCTCCTACAAAAGCACACCTGTATGAGTTTAGCCACTGAGGAGCTGACCAGTGAGGCTCAGTCTCTCTAATGCTTTCAGGAGGTCAAGAGGCAAGTTTCCCAGAACCAGTACTGGGCATGTCCTTCTCAAGTTGGAGGGCACTATGCAGACGATCCTTAGCATTTAATGACTTTCCTAAGAGAAGCCTACATCTGCGGAGGCCAGGTGGTCATAGGCAGTCCCTTGTCAGGACCACGCTCGGGTGTGTCTACGTAGCAAAGTATAGTACCCCAAAAAGGCTTGGGCTTGAATTGTGGTTCTGTCACTATCTGGTGGTGTGGCCTCAAACAAGTGACTTAGCCTCAGTTTCTTCATCTATAAAACAGGGGTCACAATACCTATCTCCTTTTGGGTTGTCGTGAGGCTTAAATGTGATGAAATGTGCCCAGCACCAAGCATGATGCCTGACAGGGAAAGTGTTATTGAATTGAATCCTCAAGGCACTCAGACAGAGGAAGAGCTTTGGATCTCTCTGGATTCTTGACCAGGGTGTGGTTTGCAGTTTCTCCCTGGAAGAGTTGCCCTTTTCATGAACGCGGCTTGTCTTTTGCAACATCAGAAGCAATGAAACCCAAGTATTAACCAGGCCTGTGGTTCTCCAATCTCCTTCCCAAGCCATGGAAGGCACTTGGAGAGCTCATTAAAAGTACCCATGGCTTCCTCACCCACACCTTTTAGAATCAGAATTTGGGGCAGGGGGTCAAGCATGTGAAGTTTCAGCAAACTCCCTTGAGATTTGGATGTACAGTCAGGGCTGGACACACTAGGTTAGATGGAGCAGGAGGGTTCTGAAGGGGTTGGCGGTCATCCGGATGGCCCCTTGCTGAACTAGGAAAGGTGAGGCAGCTGGGGTGAGGGGCCCTGGACTAGGATTCAGAAGACCTGAACCGCTATGGAACAGGGGTGACCTTGGGCAAATCACTTAATATCCCAAGGATTCTGGCAAATGAAGGGATTGGGCCTTTCAGCTCTGACAGTTTAGTATATGAAGATCATATGTAACATCAAGTCATGGGGCCCAGGACTCTGCTGCTTCCAATAGCAGAGGAAAGTTTGCAATTGTGATATTTTATTGTTAAGCTCATTATCCCTCTTTCTCCCTCCTGCTCTCCCTCGATCCTTCTCCATTTCAGGAACTGTGTGCTGTTAGAAGCCTTCTACCTTTATTAGGGACCATTAGAGCTTTACAGCACCAGCAGATTGGGTGGGGCCAGTCACAATAAACAGATTTATAATGGGTATAAAGGAGACACCTATAACTGCTGAAGGTTAACACTTTCAGGGCCTTTGAGTGGCAGCTTGCCTGCCCATGCCTTCTGGCCCTGCCCACTGCAGGGTGCTTCTTCCTGGTCAGCACTTGTTGAACGGGGTTGGCAATGAAGTCCAATGAGTTCTTGCTCAGCAAGGGTGGATGCTCTCTGAACAGCATCTCTCATTTGTGTAACATCAGTTTGCACAATGGGCACAAATAGGTGCTTAATTTGTGTCAAGAGGTTTTATGAATGGAGCCTTTTCCTTCTTGAGTATCCTATTGGCAGGTGAAGTGTAGGGTTTGCATTCTTCTCTGTCAAAGAAAAAGAAACACAGTGAAAATGATAGTCCCTGAAGGCTCTAAGAATCTAGCTCACTGTGCACATGTTCCAAATGGTAGAGTTGGGGGCTGTACCAGCATCTAAGCCCAAGTTGGCTTCTTTCACTCCTGTGTCTCAGGTCCATAGCCCTGTGCTTGGCACATATATTTATGGAACGGAGACATTGATTATAAGAGCTTCCTGTTCAGAAGTTTAATGCATAAATCTCATTTTATAAGCTTCAGAGTTAAACTGAGCATGGAATTAGTTTCATTTTACATAATATATGCATATATTATTATTTAAAGTATGTTTTTCCTTTTCTAGAAACAATGTCATCAGCTCTACCTTCATTAATACTGCTTAACCAAAGTATACAATCCCCACCACCAAAAAAATATTAAATGCTACTGGGAAGTTTTTGAAGAACATGTTCTTATTCTTATTCTTTCTCTCTAATATTCTACTAGTTTAGTTTACTACTTTAGTCTACTAGTTTAGTTCTACTAGTTTGTTCTACTAGATTATGTTCTTTTATAATCTCTTGGTCAGGCAAAGAGCTAGAACAACTCTCGCTGACTGTCAATTGAGTGAACTGAGGGTCTAGAAAAGAGACTGGACTTTTTGCAAATCAGAGTCATTTGAAGGGACAGAAAGGAAACTGCCCAGCTCTAGGCAGCCACTAGTTTTCCGGGAGTGCTCCCTGAGCACTTAACTGGTCTCCTGTTTAATGGAAGCCAGTAACCACTTACCTCCCAAAGTCTTAGTGCCCAACACCTGATACTCCCTGGGACCAGCATCCATGAGCGAGTGATCCGTGGCTATCTGTCATAATGATGGTGATGATGGTGATAATGATGCTGATGGTGCTGCCCTTAACGACAGTGATGAAGAGGCTGGGGTCTGGCCAGGGAAACCCCTGTAATAAGGTAGCTCTGACACTTTCCAGGCCTCAAAGGAACTTCTCCCTTGGTGTCACTTCCCAGTAGGGTCCTGCTTATGAATAGGTTGCAGTGGAAAACCTCTCTCTTCTAAGGCAATTTTATTAGCCCTTTAGTCACAATACAGATGTCTGTTTATAGGACCTAACTTTTGTGTGGACACCCAGTGGCTCAGACTGCTGATGGCTTTATAGCCTTCCCCTGTTGCCCAGACCCACAAGAAACATCATTCTCCTCATCAGCCAAGCCTTAGGGGCCTTTGTTGCCGCCACATTCCCCCTGCCCACAAAGGCAGCCTCTCAGAAAGAGACCCCAGGAGCCAGACTGTAGCAGGGCTCTGTCTGTCTCCATAGCCTTTAGGCCTAACAATGTCCACCATTAACCCTTCTTAGTTTTACTCTGGATTCCTTAGTTTTACTCTGGATTCCTTTGGAGAAAAAGGCATTTAAGTTACTCATGTCACCACAGTAAATTCTTACCCCAAAATCAACCCAGTGGGCCTAAAACTGGGTTCTAACATGGTGGGTCTAAATTTTGGGTCCCTGCCTGCAACCCAAAACCTTTAAAGAGATAAGCCTGTGCTAATGGAAGCACCCATTCCTATTCTCACAGCATCCTTGGTAATGGGTGCTATGCTTAGGCCTCAAGAAATAGAGAATGGTCAGGTTCCTCCCAGGCATCCCATCGGCCCTTTTTTACACTAAAGCACCATCTAAAATCTCAGGTGTGAAAAGGGAGTCCTGCTGCATCATACTTACTCCTCAGTGCACCCACCTTGTATCTTCAAACGCGAACTTGCCCAAATGTATCAGTACTATCTCTTCATTGTAGTAATATATTAATCTCCCTCTCTCCTTCTCTCTTATTCTTCCCTGCCTTTCTCCTTAAAAATGCATGCCTCTCCTTAACCTCAGAAAAACTGGGAGAGTTAGAGGATAAATGTATACCACTCTCAGTTTTCTGCTGCTCAACTCAACAGAGTAAAGGTGAGGGAAGTGTGGAGCCCTTCGTTGGAGTTGAAATGTAGGTCATTTATCCATCAGTTACTCATTCAACAAATACTTATAAGAACCTAGCACGGTCTAAGTTCTGTGCAAGGTGCTGAGGAGACCATGGAGAAGACAGACAAGGCCCTGCCCTCATTGGGCTTATATTCCAATGAGAGAGACAGCCAAGAAACAAGTAAATAAACAAAATTATTTCAAACTATTGGTAGGTCATGACGGAAGGCTCAATGTATGTGGAGTCAATTGGGGGCATATGGGGAAGAGGGAGAAGAGTCAGCTTCGAAGTACCACCAATTTGCTGGGAGGCCCTTAGCAAGAGATAGTGAAAATGACCTCCTCCTCTTCAAACCTCAGCTTTCCACTCTGTCGAATGGGCACCTATGACACACTGAGCAGACTTCTCAAGTTCTTGAATGCTGGCCTGGTTTCTTTTCCCTACAGCCTCCGTCTCTAGGCCAAAGTATTCACTGCAAACCATCTGATGTTTGCCTGCAGAAACTAGCTCCCTGGTCAGGACCAGGCATGGTGGCTGGCAGGCCTTGTGGGGAGGACAGGCGGAGATGGTGTCCCTTCTACCTCCTCACATGTGCAATTTTCTCAGGTGCACCGTGTACATTAGCTTCTGTTCTCAGCCAAGATGCTTTTGATGGAAGACTTTTTTTTTTCTTGGTTACATTTGCTTTGATTTTTATAAGAAAACCAGTTCGTGGGCTTCCCTTAAGTATCACTCAACTTTTACTCCTTGAGTTCAAGAATGTTTACCGTCCCCGCAGGCCTGTCTGTGTTTCTCCTCTTATGAATTGGGCTCCTAACTAAGCCACCTCAGGTAGAAAGAGATTTGGAATTGAAGTCAGCCCAGTGTTTAAATTGCTTTCATCTTACATCAGCTTTTTCCTCCCATGCTTCCAGATTTTTAATCTCCTAAACTCTTTGCAAACATTCATCTTTATCCCCACAGAGGAGGTAATATTAATAAGAATTGGCAATAGTCCTGTCTTACCACTGAGGAAACCACGGCGGTAACGCTAACTTGTTTGAAAGCCTTATTTCTCGAGTTCCCAATTTCAAGCCAGGGAATGGTTCACATTCTTTTATCCCAAATGAGTGAGTGTCTCAGAAGTTCACTAGACAGAATCATTTGTGTCTCTACCTCTCCCCTCAAGAAAATGACTCGTCTTTGGGAAAAGAGGGACTGGGTTTCCAAGAATGCAGTGCTGGGCCCATCAAGACTGGCCTGATTCCTCCCAGTGCCCTCCCCAACTCTACATTTTGGCTTCGGAGGAAAGACAGCCCCGTCTCCCCCATGATTAATGGATGTGGTTGTTTCCTTTTGGAAGAGCTTTCTCCTTTGCACAATCCCTCCTGCTTGACTTACTCCCAGTTTCCAGACCCAACAGGGCTGGGCTGTGCTCTGCATGAGGTTAGGAACACAGGGGAAGAATGTGTGTGACAGAGCCCTGGCTAGTTGAGTAATGTTTACTCTGTTAGTGGCTGGGTGGCTTACTCTGCTGGCAGAGATCCACTAGCTAGAGGAACATTCCTGCATTATCAGGGATGGGAGATTGGTTTTGAAATGTCAAGGGTGAAAGGCATCCCACTGGATTCTGGGTGTAGCTCACAGACCCCAGAGAAAGGGACCCCCAGGCTTCAGTGCCAAAGGCCACATGGGGGCAAGCTGAGCCTCTCATTGACCAGGAGGCCCCACCTCTCTCTTCTCTTACTAAAAGAACAATTCTGGTCATGCTTTCTGGCCTGACATTACTCTTCTGTTTGCCCGGCACTTTCTCTCCCAGAAAAACCCAGTGCTTCTCTAATCTTATTTCATTCATTCATTATTCTGGCTTCTGAGAGGAGTCTGTATATCCTTCCTATAGATGATAATAACATCAGGCCCAAAAGCTGATAATGATAACATCAGGCCCAAAAGCCCAGAATCATCAGTCAAAGCAGAGAGATAGAGAGAATATTAGTTTAAATTGTCTAGATGTTAGTGCCCAGTTGATTTCTGGAAATGTGGAATTGGGTCTTAGCTGCTTTTTGAAGCTCTTAGAAAGCTAGATTAGATGCCCAGGCTCTATGTGGTTCTAACACTCTGAAGTACAGGTTTCTGAAAAGTCCCTGTGATTAATTACACGCTAAGCAGCTCTCCTCTGGGGTCCTCAGGTGAGGCAGTTGGTGTCTGTCTTTGAACACAGGTGCACAGTCAGTTCCATGGAACCCAATATATGCATCGTAAAAACCACCATGCTTTGGAAAGCCGCACAATAAAAACCACAGGGCTTGTGGGAAAAAAATGGGGTTAAGGGTATAACACTCAAAAATTTCATCAGTAATACCTTTTAAAAAGATAAGAATCTAATAAAAAAAACATTAGCAGAGTTTTACATCTGTTAAATGGTTAGGAAATACATAAATGCTGTACAACAATAAATATGGCAGTTTGCCTTGAAAAATTCCTGAAGTTTGCCTATGGATGTGGGCATCAGAAAGGTTGCAGTTTATGAGTTACTGTCAGATGGAGGACAGAGAGTAATCTGAAATCAGAAGGAAAGTTGTAACCCCAGATGTGGACAGATGTGGCTTATAGCACATGCAGTGAACACATGGTAGGTGGTAGATGTTTGACAGGTGCATGTGTGTGCATGTATATGCACACAAGTGCATTTAGTATATTCCTGTGTAGCTCCCTTCATCTGGGTGCAGATTGCTGAATTCCTCAAATGTGAAATTCATGTTGCATTCAAATTATTCCCTAATATATCAGTAGAATTGGAAGAGATCCACATTCCCAGTACAAACATTACCACAGAACTGGCTGCATTTTCTCCTGCCAGAAGGATGCTCTCTTGTTGTGGGGCATGGATACTCAAAGCAGCTGAGGACTCATTCCTTCATTCAATAAATAGTCACAATTTCAAGCCCTCTACTAGGCTCTGAGAATGCAACAATAAGTAAAAAGCTGTCTTTGTTCAAAAGGGAGAGAAAAGTAGATATCATCAGAGTATTATTGTGATGGGTAATCGACTCCTGCTGTAAGAGTCTCTACTGCATCTAAAATGCACAGGACAGAACAGATAACTACCATGATGAATCAAGGAGAGCTTCACAGAGAAGGTGACATTTAGTCCTCTTAAAGGATGTGAAGGGAAGAGCTCTTTCCAGGCAGAGGGAACAGTGTAAGCAAAGGCCCAGAGGCAGGGCCTGTGTGAGGAATGACAGGTGCTCTGACATGGCTGTATGGGATATGGTGAGAGATGGTGCAAATAAGACAGACTAGAGTCACAAAGGCCCAACTCTGCCAGTCTTAGGTGTTTGAGCTTTTCCAGAAGGCAGTGGGGAGCCATCACAGGTTTCCAAACAGGGCAGTGACATGGTATGATTTTGCTTTAGAAAGAAATCCCAAATAAGAGCAGTGTGCAAAGTGCCCTGGAGATGCACGTGGGTGCTGAAAGGAAGAGCATGGAGATTCTGGCTTCTTGGAATAATACGCTTCTTTCATGTTTCAACACTTCTGACCAGTCACATTGGATAGAAACCAAACGATTTGTTTCTGTTCACACACTGTCAGGAATTCAGGAATAGATAGCATCATCACTAATGATGCTGAGAACTGGGAACAGGTGAAAGTAGATAACCTCAGCAGGGCCTCAGCGATGTCTCTAGATTCCAGCTGAGAGGCCCTTTGCTGATGGACATGCTTACTGTTTGGTTCATAGGGCCAGTGATGAGGACATGGCCAATTAGTGACTTGAGCCAGGAAGTGAGTAAAAGGTACACAGCCACCTTCTGGCATTGTTATTTCTCCTATGGGACCTCTAAGGCTGTTAACTTGGCATATTTGGCCAGTCAGCATTAAAACAGAGCTCTCGTCATACTTGCAATAGCAAAGGCAGAAGGAAAGACGCCATCCCACTTCTTCACACAGGCTCCCGGCACAGTACCTGGCACATGATATGAACTCAACAAGGTTTTGTGAAGTCAGCCTTCTGAAAAATGTCTTTTAGACAAAGACAGTCCCAGAGTTGGAGGAACTGATGTGTCTTGAGCAACTGGTATGTGCCAAGCTTGGTCTGGGTACTTTCACATCCATTAACTCATCAGTCTAAAGAGTGGATGTTGTTAACAATAAAGAAACCGAAGTTCAGCAAGGTTAAGTAACTTCCCCAAGGTCACACAGCTATTATGAGGTAAAGCCAGAACTTAAACCCAGGTCATCTGGCTCCAGAGCCTATTCTACTTTGGCTCTCACTTCAAGTGCTCTTCTGAGTTTGTGAAAAACACACAGACCTGGTCTCTCCTCTAACAAGAGCACCAGCAGGTACCTTGTGATATACCCTCCACCTCCACACCGGCTTTAAGGCAGCTGGCTAATAACAGCCACCCTCTCAGGGGCCAGAGTGATTGCCAAATTCCTGGTGAGATGAGCATCAGTGGGAAAAGCTACAGGTGAATCTGGAGCTTTTATCACAGTCTGCAGTGATAACAGCCACCTCCCCACAATGGGCAGTCCTCTGGCTTGGAGACGAGGAAGCTGGAATTCACCCAGTACGATGATGGCAGAGCTGAGATCAAAATAGGGATCCCTAATTCCCAGCCAGATGCTATCCCTTAGCCAGAGGTCTTTAAAGGAATGTGCAGAGGTCTAGGGCCACCTGTCTTTAAACAGAGTAGCTCTACCGACATATTTCTTATATAAGGAAGTTCTCCTGGGGGAGAAAACCAGGTTTGAAAACCACAGCAGCCTTGGGCTATGCTGCCTGGATTCTAACAAATGGCTCTTGACTCTCTCTTGCCAGACTTCCTTGTAAAGAAGGCTTTTGTTTCCTATGGATATCTTTGGTTAATTATTTTTAAATAAATAATTATGTAGCCTGTGGTAGGGGAGAAGACTCCTCATGACCCATATTTGATCATCAGGGGACTGGCCCTCTTCCTTCAGCCAAATTAAATAGGCTAAACCAGAGTCTGTTTGACTTGAGACTGAATCGATGATGGGGACAGGCTGGGGGGTGAAAACACACCTGACTCCCAGTGTTATCACTACTCTCTCAAGAGCAGAGCATCTTGGGGAGGTAAATAGCTGGTCAGGGAGTCAGAGAAGGCAAGAAAAAAAAACAGGGTGAAGCCCAGTTCCTCCAAAAGGAAAGAACGAGAGGGCAGGGGCCAGGCCTCCCTCCCAAATCGTTTCCAGAGCAAAGCATCAGTGGTCCACGAGGTTAGGATGCTTTGGAAACAGTTCTCCATGGAAAGATAATTTCATTCAGTACTTAGAATCTGCCTTAAGTGGCCTAGAATTCTAGAATCCCGGGGCATATATTTTCGGGTCCAACCCTGTATCAGCTCCCTCCTCTCATCATCCCCATCTGCAGTAGTCATTTATTTGACATTGTGCTAGGAGCTTTACAGATATTATCCCTAATATAAAAATAAAGAAGCATTCTCCTCATTTTATGAGAGGAAACTAAGACACACAGAACTTCCCCAAGATCACACATCTGTTAAGAGCAAAGTCAAGATTTGAACCTGAGTTTGTCTAGCTCCAGAGCCCACAGTCTTTCCACTGTCCCTCCTTGTTAGAAAATTCTTCCTTTTATTGATTTGAAATCTGCCTCCTTCTTTTCTCTTACACCTAGCTCTGCATTCTGAGTTCACAAGTTTCAGATCTTTCTTCTTCCATCACTGTGAGATAACGTGAGTGAAGAAAAAGGACCTAATTTAATCCAATGGGATGGAGTAGAGGGTGACAAATAGGAAAACAGGGAGCTGAAGGTAGGTGCAGAGGAAGATGGACAGGACTGGGCAGGGGGTGTTGGTTTGGAGATATGGAAGCCTTTCCTCCTTTTAACTTCATGGCTTCTGTTTCCCAAAAAATGTAATGCCCCAGACCAATAGCCACCAAATTCCAGTGCTGCTCCATTACCAACACCACTCCCACTAACAGCCCTTAAATCAACGGACAGGGAAACAATTAATAGAAGAAGCCCATAGAGTGTACATTAAGCTACTTCGTAGTCAAACAAGTTGCTCTTGAAGGTTAGAGCCCTGCCTTAGCATTTGTTTGTCTTCTTCCCAGCTCTTTTAAGTTCTAGGTCATATCAGCCTTAGGTAATGTCTTGCAGAGAATCCAAGAAAAACTAGCTTGGTTCTCCTTTTGGCCAGCTTTGTCCTAGTGAATTGGAGGCTCTAGGGTTATGGTAGCTTGCTTGGCCCCTGAGGGACTTTGTAGGTTCCTCAGAAAGGAGGCAGGGCAGCAGGGGAAACAGACCAGCAGAATCAGTATATTTTATACAGTGATGATTCATCTCGGGAAACTGGGCAAAAGGAGAAGTACAGCCAAATAGTTGGCCCATCTCTCCAAATGATTTCATGCCTAGAGCATTTGTCCTCCCTCCCTTGCAGGTAGGAACAGGGTTTTCCAATCCTCTTTTGTCAAATCCAAAACGAGAACCACTCTTTCTAAGCTTTGAGCTCAGGACGAAATGCCGGGCTGTGCCAGCCTTGTTTTTGGCTGTTTTGTGGGCACATCAAGCAGGTCCTTGACTTTGCTAACTGGACCCAGGTGCTTTGCCCCACTTTCGCTTCCTTCAGTTGTCTGGTCTCTGCCCAGCACTTTCCCTTTCTTGAGCACAAACCTGAATTTGGGTTCCTGAGCAAGAGGGTGGGTCAGAGAAGTGAGGTTGTAAATGTGATTGGTGCTGTGCGTGCTGCTTGCCCTACCGCCCGACAGACGCGCTTTCCCCTGTGCCGTGGAAATCAACAAAATAGGACCCCATCAAAGGAATGTGAGTCCCAGAGGCAAAGACTCCTAGCTGCAGCCCCATCCTCATTTTGCTCCGCCTGTGTCCCCCCAGGCCTCTTGGACCCAGTGAAAACAGTGGTGCACAGAGACTGATATATTTTGCTGTGGCTCTTACAAGGGTCACTGGGCAAGTGCCTCTTTGTAAAATGGGTCAACTCATACTTTGCAGCCCTACATAGCCAAGAGATGCCGGGGAAACCTTTCTAGAAGGTATTTTGAAGAATAAAACATGCCAGCCAGGAAGAGAAGGCCTTAAATCCTAAAAGAACTATGCTTACACAACAACAAGCGGAATACATTTATTCATTCATCTGATATGTATTTATTGAGTGACTACCAAGTGCCAAGGCGCTGGGGATATAGCAATGAACAAAACAAAATAGATAAAAATGTCCTGCCCTCATGGACCTTACATTCCAGAACTCAGTAGAGGCCATGCCACGTTTCTCCTAGAGAAAAAAACAGTCAATATTTCTCATAGGTAGATAGGGGAGGAGAAGGCAACTTTGTTTTCTTGTCCTCCACCCTCGAAAACAAGGGGAGGAGCAGTCAGTCAGTGTTCCCTGGTCCTGGTGACACTAATGTTCGATATTGGATCTGCCTTGTTTTGCAGGAGTGCGCTACAGCCAGCAGGGAAACAACGAGGTCACTTCCTCCTCAACAATCAATCACCATGGCAACAGCGCCATGGTGACCAGCCAGTCCGTTTTACAGCAAGTCTCTCCAGCCAGCCTGGACCCAGGCCACAATCTCCTCTCACCTGATGGTAAAATGGTGAGTACACCTGGGCCATTGTAGCTCCGGAGCTGATAAGATAAGAGGCAAAACAAACACAACTTCTCACAAGGCCTGCCTCAAACAATGAACCATTGTAGCCCTCCAGGGAAGATGGGGGCTGTCCAGAGTTGGAACGGAAAGGTAGAACGGGTGACCCAGCCTTTGGCGGGTAGAAGAGGTGTTCAGTTTGAACCCAGCCAATAAATCTGACAGAGCTCTGCTCTCATTTTATTGATTGAATGCCTCATAAAGGAGCAAGCCGGGTGGGACACTATTTGTTTTGGGGCTGCCAATGACATTTGTGTTGATAAAATGTTCATTCACTACCACCCCCAACCAAGGCCTCCAAAGTCAGTTTTTTAACTCAGAGAGGGCCTCACTTTGAAACAAGCCCCTTCTTTCTCTTCGCCACCTCCTGGTGCCGGCAAAGAGAGTAATTAAGTCAGGATTTAGTAGTTAGTAGGAGGTGGGGAGAGGCTTCTTGATCTGGGATTCTGAAGGACATTGGATGGCATGCTAATGAAGATTATAGCACAAAATGGCAGATAGGGTGGGGTGATGCTTACAGTGTGAGTGAGAAACACCGACTTTGAAGTTACAACGACCCAGGTTCAAATCCCAGCTCCAGCACTTATTAGCTGTGTAGCTAACCTTGGGCAGGTTCCTGAGCTACCCCGCGTTTCTTTTTCTCATCTATAAAATGGGGGTCATAACAATAGGATTGTTGAGAGAACAAAGGTGATAATGAGGGAAATACTCAGCACAGTGTTTGGTAAGGTAAATATTTAAATGACAGTGTTATATTAATGTCAGTGTTGTTCGTTACCTTAAAATGAAGTTTTCTATATCCATAACCTCAGTCCACACCCTGATGTAAAGTTTAGAGCGCTTGGTGAGAAATAGGCTGCTTGAATTTGAATTTTCAAGATTCTATTCCTCTAGCAATACAAGTGCAGGGGAGAGTAGCCTATGAAAGAATACAAGCATCACGACACTAGTAAGGGTCGGGAATGGAAAACTTTAGTCTTTGGTCATGCTCTGTGTTTTGGTGGGGAGAGGGGATAGGGTGCAGGTTCCTGGCTTTCACGCTCAAGATGTCTGACCCAGAGGTGAGTAGGGGCGGAATGGGGGGAAGGGACAGGGAGCAGACGCCATTTTAGGCCTTGATGTGTATACTGTATCGGCAACACAGGAATGGTGAGTCACAGGTGATTGAGTCCCTAGCTCCGTGGAGGAAAAACAAAGTGTAGTTTCTGATGGGAGAGTTGGCCCAGCCAACTCCAGTATCAGGGAACCTGAGCTGATCTTCCTGGTAGTGGTCTCTGCAAAATATATGAAAGGGTGCTCCTGTGGAAGGTGTTTTGCAGCCTCCTTGCCCTCCCCTTATCCCTTAAGCTTCTCCATGAGGAATGGTTTGTCTTGGCTACCTTGTGAGAGGCACAGACAAGTCTTTATGAGTTCTCAAGAGTCACTTTGAGATCCAAACAAGAAGGGATAAGGATTACTCAGGCTTCCTTGGAAAAGGGGCCTTGTGGAAGAGGTCTTGGCTTCTCGGTGGATGGAACTCTCCGAGTCTCCACTCCTGTTTTGAAGGTCCCTGAGGTTTCCCTTTGAGCCCTCCCAC
>NW_024349799.1:8092294-8092775 GCF_902729225.1 Pteropus medius | reverse complement strand
TTTTTTTTTTTATGACTCTGACATTTTGAAAAACAAGTCCAGCAAACAGGCTGGTTCTCTCTTGTTTGATGTGGCTGGAATTCCTTCTTGGTCACATGACCCCTAACTCATTTCTTGATGCTCATTTTAAAAACACAAACAAACCTGTTTGGTTTTTTTCTTTCATTCTTTTTCAAATTAACCTTGGGAGCTATGGGGTTGACCAGAAGGGCAGGGCGGGAGATAGTCTTCCCTGCGTGCTGATGTGAGACCTATAATCTGAGGAGCTCTGGGTAACAAGAGATGGAAGAAAGGAACCTGGACTACTCAGATATCTGATGTATGTATCCTAACCCTAAAGCATCTCTCAGGGTTCCTGATGCCATCAAGAATGTCTGGGTTAGTTCAGAATGAGGAGGGATGTCCTTTCTTAATAATAATTTTAAAAATTAATTGAAAACTATAAGTAGTAAACTACTTTGTCATGACAAAAATATGTGTG